>NC_057808.1:123637816-123937816 GCF_018294505.1 Triticum aestivum
TCTTGTTTTACCATTGTCGAAATGTCTTGTAAACCGGGATTCCGAGACTGATCGGGTCTTTCCGGGAGAAGGTTTATCCTTCGTTGACCGTGAGAGCTTATGATGGGCTAAGTTGGGACACCCCTGCAGGGTATTATCTTTCGAAAGCCGTGCCCGCGGTTATGAGGCAGATGGGAATTTGTTAATGTCCGGTTGTAGAGAACTTGTCACTTGACCCAAGTAAAATACATCAACTGCGTGTGTAGCCGTTATGGTCTCTTCTCGGCGGAGTCCGGGAAGTGAACACGGTCTGAGTTATGTATGACGTAAGTAGGTGTTCAGGATCACTTCTTGGTCATTGTTAGATGGCGTCCGTTCCTTTGCTTCTCTCCTCGCTCTCATTTGCGTAAGTTAGCCACCATATATGCTTTTGCCGCTGCAGCTCCACCTCACTACACCATCCTTTCCTTTAAGCTTAAATAGTCTTGATCTCGCGGGTGTGAGATTGCTGAGTCCCCATGACTCACAGATTCTACCAAAACAGTTGCAGGTGCCGACGATGCCAGTGCAGATGATGGCGTCGATCTCAAGTGGGAGTTCGACGAGGAACGTGGTCGTTACTATGTGTCTTTTCCTGATGATCAGTAGTGGAGCCCAGTTGGGACGATCGGGGATCTAGCATTTGGGGTTGTCTTATTTTCATCTGGATTTTGACCGTAGTCGGTCTATATGCTTGTATTTTGGATGATGTATGATTAATATTTATGTATTGTGTGAAGTGGCGATTGTAAGCCAACTCTTTATCCCATTCTTGTTCTTTACATGGGATTGTGTGAAGATGACCCTTCTTGCGACAAAACCACTATGCGGTTATGCCTCTAAGTCGTGCCGCGACACGTGGGAGATATAGCCGCATCGTGGGTGTTACAAGTTGGTAATCAGAGCCATCCCCGACTTAGGAGCCCCCTGCTTGATCGAATCGCTGGCGTTGTTGAGTCTAGATCAAAAATGTTTTGAGTCTTAGGATTATATATATCGGAGAGTAGGATTCTTTTTACTCCTCAGTCCCTTCGTCGCTCTGGTGAGGTCTCCTGACGTAGAAGTTTTGACTATTCTCTCCTCAAATTTCACTAAAAAAAATTTAGGATCAAGCGGGTATCTTGTTATTGTTCCGATGGTTTTGTGACGAGAACATTGTTCTTGGTGCCTCCTGTATTTAGGGGTTGTGGCAGTGTCCCGGGGAGTTGAGCTCCGAGGTGTTGTCGTCACAATTTTATCGTTGCAGTTCTGGAATACCTGAGTTTCGCCGACATCGAAATCTCTTTTATGCAGTTGTTGGTGAGATCACCTCGACGCCACCCAGTACTGGGGCGGGAGTTCGGGAGTATTGCCATAACTTGTATAACGGATGTTTTTCGAAGGTTGAGGTAAACGATTTCCGAAGGTTTCTTGGTTATGTGTTGACGGATGGATACAGCTGGATCTAGGGATTGTTAGTTTGGGTGATATATTTTGTGTCCCCTGTATCCCCTACACCAGATTGCATAACCAGAAAGTTTCGGGAGTTTATAAGTGGGAATTCATCCCTTCTTGATTTCTACCTCCGCAGCCTTTAGTGTTGCGAAGAGCTCGGGAATCGTATTATCCATCCCTTGCAGGTTATAGTTCATCATGAAGCTTTTGTAGCTTGGTGGCAGTGATTGAAGAACTCTATCAATGACACTATCAACTGGAAGATTAACTCCCAGCTGAGTCAAGTGATTATGATACCCAGACATTTTGAGTATATGCTCACTGACAGAACTATTCTCCTCCATTTTGCAGCTATAGAACTTATTGGAGACTTCATATCTCTCAATTCGGGCATTTGTTTGAAATATTAACTTCAACTCCTGGAACATCTCATATGCTCCATGACGTTCAAAACGTCGTTGAAGTCCCGGTTCTAAGCCGTAAAGCATGGCACACTGAACTATCGAGTAGCCATCAACTTTGCTCTGCCAGACGTTCACAATGTCTGGTGTTGCTCCTGCAGCGGGTCTTGCACCTAGCGGTGCTTCCAGGACGTAATTCTTTTGTGCAGCAATGAGGATAATCCTCAAGTTACAGACCCGGTCCGTGTAGTTGCTACCATCATCTTTCAACTTAGCTTTCTCTAGGAACGCATTAATATTCAAAGGAACAGTAGCACGGGCCATTGATCTACAACAACATGGACATGAAAAATACTATCAGGTACTAAGTTCATGATAAATTAAAGTTCAATTAATCATATTACTTAAGAACTCCCACTTAGATAGATATCCCTCTAATCATCTAAGTGATCACGTGATCCAAATCAACTAAACCATGTCCGATCATCACGTGAGATGGAGTAGTTTTCAATGGTGAACATCATTATGTTGATCATATCTACTATATGATTCACGCTCGACCTTTCGGTCTCAGTGTTCTGAGGCCACATCTGCATATGCTAGGCTCGTCAAGTTTAACCCGAGTATTCTGCGTGTGCAAAGCTGGCTTGCACCCGTTGTATGTGAACGTAGAGCTTATCACACCCGATCATCACGTGGTGTCTCGGCACGACGAACTTTCGCAACGGTGCATACTCAGGGAGAACACTTGTACCTTGAAATTTAGTGAGAGATCATCTTATAATGGTACCGCCGAACTAAGCAAAATAAGATGCATAAAGGATAAACATCACATGCAATCAATATAAGTGATATGATATGGTCATCATTATCTTGTTCCTTTGGTCTCCATCTCCAAAGCACCGTCATGATCACCATCGTCACCGGCTTGACACCTTGATCTCCATCGAAGCATCGTTGTCGTCTTGCCAACTATTGCTATCACGACTATCGCTACCGCTTAGTCATAAAGTAAAGATATTACATGGCGCTTGCATTTCATACAATAAAGTGACAACCATAAGGCTCCTGCCAGTTGCCGATAACTCTGTTACAAAACATGACCATCTCATACAGTAAAATTTAGCATCATGTCTTGACCATATCACATCACAACATGCCCTGCAAAAACAAGTTAGACGTCCTCTACTTTGTTGTTGCAAGTTTTACGTGGCTGCTACGGGCTGAGCAAGAACCGCTCTTACCTACGCATCAAAACCACAACGATTTTTCGTCAAGTGTGCTGTTTTAATCTTCAACAAGGACCGAGCATAGTCACACTCGATTCAACTAAAGTTGGAGAAACTGACACCCGCCAGCCACCTGTGTGCAAAGCACGTCGGTAGAACCAGTCTCGCGTAAGCATACGCGTAATGTAGGTCCGGGCTGCTTCATCCAACAATACCGCCGAATCAAAGTATGACATGCTGGTAAGCAGTATGACTATTATCGCCCACAACTCTTTCTATTCTACTCATGCATATAACATCTAGGCATAGACCTGGCTCTGATACCATTGTTAGGGAATGCATTAATTCAAAATTTTAACTACGATCACGCAAGATCTATCTATGTGATGCATAGACACGAGCGGGAGAGTTTGTCCATGTACCCTCGTAGACCGAAAGTGGAAGCGTTAAGTAACACGGTGGATGTAGTCGAACGTCTTCGCAATCCAACCGATCAAGTACCAAACGCATGGCACCTCCGCGATCTGCACATGTTCAACTCGGTGACGTCCCTCGTACTCTTGATCCAGCTGAGGCCGAGGGAGAGTTTCGTCAACACAACGGCGTGATGATGGTGATGATGAAGTTACCGACGCAGGGCTTCGCCTAAGCGCTGCAACGATATAACCGAGGTGGAAATCTGTGGAGGGGGGCACCGCACACGGCTAAGATTAACTTTGATGTGTTCTAGGGTGCCCCCCTCCCCACGTATATAAAGGAGGGAGGGGGAGTCCGGCCGGCCATCATGGGCGCGCCAAGGGGGGAGGAATCCTCCTCCTAGTAGGAGTAGGATTCCTCCTTTCCTAGTCCAACTAGGAGGAGACGGAAGGATAGGGGGAGGGAGAGGGAAAGAGGGGCCGCGCCCCCCTCCCCTAGTCCAATTTGGACTCCCTTGGGGGGCGCCACCTCCTCGCTGCTGTCCTCTCTCTCCCCTAAAGCCCACTAAGGGCCCAATAACTTCCCGAGGGGGGGCGGGGGTTCCGGTAACCCTCCGGCACTCCGGTTTTATCCAAAACCTCCCGGAACACTTCCGGTGTCCGAATAACATGGTCCAATATATCATTCTTTATGTATCGACCATTTCGAGACTCCTCATCATGTTCGTGATCACATTCGGGACTCCGAACTACCTTTGGTACATCAAAACACATAAACTCATAATACCAATCGTCATCGAACGTTAAGCGTGCGGACCCTACGGGTTCGAGAACTATGTAGACATGACCGAGACTCATCTCCGGTCAATAACCAATAGCAGAACCTGGATGTTCATATTGGCTCCCACATATTCTATGAAGATCTTTATCGGTCAAACCGCATAACAACATACAATGTTCCCTTTGTCATCGGTATGTTACTTGCCCGAGATTCGATCGGTGGTATCTCAATACATAGTTCAATCTCGTTACCGGCAAGTTTATTTACTCGTTCCGTAATGGATCATCCCACAACTAACTCATTAGTCACATTACTTCCAAGGCTTATAATGATGTGCATTACCGAGAGGGCCCAGAGATACCTCTCCGACAATCGGAGTGACAAATCCTAATCTCGATCTATGCCAACTCAACAAACACCATCGGAGAAACCTGTAGAGCATCTTTATAATCACCCAGTTACGTTGTGACATTTGATAGCACACAAAGTGTTCCTTCGGTATTCGGGAGTTGCATAATCTCATAGTCACAGGAACATGTATAAGTCATGAAGAAAGCAATAGCAACAAACTAAACAATCATCGTGCTAAGCTAATGGATGGATCAACTCAATCACATCATTCTCTAATGATGTGATCCCGTTAATCAACTGACAACTCATGTTGATGGCTAGGAAACTTAACCATCTTTGATTCAACGAGCTAGTTAAGTAGAGGCATACTAGTGACACTCTGTTTGTCTATATATTCACACATGTACTAAGTTTCTGGTTAATACAATTCTAGCATGCATAATAAACATTTATCATGATATAAGGAAATATAAATAACAACTTTATTATTGCCTCTAGGGAATATTTCCTTCATCGCCTTGGTCCTAGAGATTGTTCTTTTTTTGAAGCGCGCTCTATAAACAGTGACGGAGGGAGTAGTATGAGCGGATTCAAAGAAGAGCGTATTGATGGTTGCTTCTTCCGAGCAACTTACAGTGGGAAAGGTGGGGCTTATGATTTGACTGCTCATTACTACTCACTATTAGTGCGGCGCAACAACCGGGCTGAGTCTCCCATGCGGTTGTGCACTACTCCCTCCGTTCTTAAATATACTATGGAGTATTTGTCTTTCTTGAGATTTCAACGAGTGACTACATACGAAGCAAAATGAGTGAATCTACACTCTAAAATATGCCCATTTGAAATTTGTAAAAAGACAAATATTTAGGAACGGAGGAAGTATAATTTTGTGCATGGCACATGGACCCGTATGCTGAAGAGGCTTCTCGCAATGCTATCAAGCTTCCAGCATTTGTTTACATAATTGATGTAATATACAAATAATTTTCCAGCGACATGAAATTGTACAATGCTCTGAGCTTTCAGCTTTTGTTTCGTGTGTCTTGCCATCCATGCTCTTTCAGAAACAATAAAAACTAACTTCCTTGCTAATGCATCTCAATGATTAGCAGATCAGAGCTAATATTTACATCACAACTGAAGACAAAGTTGTGAGAAGGTGTTAAATTAAAATTGATCCATGCTTTCATTGGCAGCAACGTCCCCCCAGCTCTGTCTAAATCAACAAGGCATGTTGGGAAAAAAGTAGCTGTCTGGAGCATGCAACATTCTGATCATTTTGTGCAGTTCCACTAAAATAGAGCTGAGCGTCCCTGTTCCAAAGATATTAAGTGTGATTACAATAATAGAGGACTGTTGATTAAACAATAAACACACAAATAGAAGCCGTTCACCTTTGCAGTCTCTCTTAAGACTAACTAGTTGGGGAAGATTAAGCAAATAGTTGGAGAAGATTAGGCTCGGAGTTGGATGAGGAGGATAGAGCAAAACCAATCTCCCTTTGTGCAGTCGCACTTAAATGTAGAGACGTTGCCCGTGTGACATTTTAGTACAACTGCACAAAACATTTTTAAGAAAAAAGTGATTTGTGCAGTTCACCAAAAGGTCGCAATAGCAACGAGGTGAAATGGATAGCCCTGTTTGCAAAAAAGAGGTAGAAAGGAAACAATTACTGGCCAATAACAGTTGATGACACATACGACGACAAAAAAGAAGCATATTCCTTGTCCTAAGGGAAGATAACAACACGGTTGTGTTTGTCTAAAACGGTGTGAGGACGAGATTGCAATATGGAAAGTACGCCGGACGAGCTACGTTTTGGGCAAAGAACTATGGAAGATCCACATGCAAGATTTTCCACATGCAGCAACGTGGGAAGACAGGCAGTGGAGCAAGGCCGGAGGGGATACCTGGGGGTCGTCGGGATGTAACTAGGAGAGCGGCGGCGGGCGGGATCTGCCCATACTGCGGCAGCGAGCAGGTGGCGTCGGCCCTACCGCGCCGGAGCTTGGTCAGAGAGAACAATGGGTACCGCAGATCGGGACGTGCTACCTCGGCGCCGTTGAACGGAGAAACGATGCACATCCTCCCTTTCCGCCGGCGGACGGGATGCGACCGGATCAATGACCAATGGTGAGAGAGAGAGAGGCCACCGCCGCCTTGTGTGAGATACTCTGAAGAGAGACAAACCCAGGCAGGCAGGCTCCATTGTATATAGTGGAGTGGACTACCTTTTTCTCCATAAAAATCATTTTATATTCTGTGTACGTGCCATTGAGCGATATAACTTTGTTTCGTGCACGCGTGGTACACGACCTCCGTAGGTAAACAATCGCTACACACGTTCAAATTAGCACGTGGGCTACCATTTCATACAGAAATGAGCTCCACCGTGTACCCGTGCGGGTGTGGCTGGGCACGAAGCGTGAGTACGTGCACCTAGGGGTTGTGTGAGAAAGATACAAACGTAGAGAGATGTAGTGTGTGGGTTCTTGAGTGTTTTTTCTGGGGGGGTTGAGAAATAGACAAGCAATATATGTGGATGATATTTCAATCAAAAGATGTAACATATGCAATGTGTGTGAAATAGAGTCCTGGATATATCATATATATAGAGGAAGCGATCCACGAGAAGAGAGTGGAGGTATCATCGGGTTGAGGTATCCATAGAATCGAAGAGAGAGATTATGTGTGTGTGCGCGCGCGCGCAATCGATAAAGAGTTCCATCAAATTTGTGTGTGCCCACGTCAAAGATATAGGGTGACCGGCCTACTGGAACGTGAGAGGGGACAGGTGCAGTTTGTCTCTGTGGCATGGATACCTACCTACAACGGTCGACTATCGGTGTGTGGTGGGGGTGGGGTGGGGGAGACCTAATTAACTATAGAGGTACAATGGCTGGTATATGTGTGGAGGAGGAGAGAGGCCTGCCTTATGTATTGAGGGAGATCGATCGGCATCCATGCATATGTGTAGGAGAGGAATAAGGTTGGGAGAGAGACAGAGCTAGAGTGTTGGAGGGGGTGGTGGTGGAGTTGCTTCTAACAAATGGTGGGAGAGGCTTGCTAGACAAACAGAGGGCACACCTGCAATATCAATAAGAGAGGGGATGGCTGCCTGTCTGTGCACGTGCATGTGAGAGACGGGACATGAGGCATGCACGAATGATGAGGGGGGACGATATGGCTATGGTAAGCAGATGTAACTACATAGGAAGATCAATCGTCCTTTGTCAAACAGAGGAGAGACATAACTTGTGAGGTACGTCGATTGATGGGTGGGGGAAAATAGTTAAAGTCGACCTAGGTATATGTAGGGAGGTCGGTCGGTATAATGCATGTATGTGTTACAAGCAAATAAGGCCCGGGGAGAAGGATAGAGAGAGAGGGATGCAGCTAGGAGGTGGTGCGAGAGGCATACTATATCAATGGGAAAGGAGTGTGCGAGTACGAGATCGATGAAAAGAGGGGTGGGAGTGAGGCATGGACAGTGAGAAGACAAGAGGGAAAGCTTGTGTTTGTGGTAGGCACACCTGGCTAGAGAGGCATATCGATCGATGTGTGACATAAAGAAGGAGCTGGGGGGCCTACACACACCGTGGGTGAACGACCGAAAGTGAAAAGACGAATTTGTGCGATGGAGCTAGAGAATGCCGAGGGAGGGTCACAGGGATGCGGGCGTGTGCATGCACGAGAGAAAGTTAGCGCTAGCTACAAAGATAAGAGGATTGTGTGGGTGGAAAAGACGAATAGAGATCATAATTCATTATAAAAAGTGAATTTGGATATTTGAAGAATTTATCATAGTGTTTTAAACCTACGCATGCGTGAATATATATATAACGGTGATACACATGGTGTGGTTATGAACATGTTATACTACATATATTATATTTTATCTCTACTCTTATAAAAAACAGAGTTTTGATGATGGTGTGCCTGCCATCCAGCAATATAGGCCGTCCGATTTATATCTGACGGATAGGAAGGAAACTATGGCAATTTTGAAAAATGATACCCACACCCCTCTCCACATTTGCAAATAAGGCCTCCCCTCGATCATCTTGATGTTCCGTGGAACGCATGGGCATCTTGCTAGTACTACATATAATATATAGAACATTGATTATAATTTGGGCTAATGTGTGGCTTTTGCAGCTCAGGGCTAAATACTTGTCATAATGTAGGGGGCGGGGCACTGTGTGATAAACACGGTGTACGTATGGAACATGGTTTGTATTATGAATATATAGTTAGTACATCAAATGTACTATTATTTGGAATCAACATCAAGTGTATTCAAAAAATAGATTTCGAGTTCATATAGTACACATAGTTCATATCTATATATATAGTAATAATGTGGTGTGTTGTTAAGGTAATACACGAATGATGGTTGAAGTTGGCAACAATCATGATTGTAGATTCTTATTGAAATAGAGAAACGAATTCAAATTTAGTTCGAATTGCAGTGGTAGTATAGACATTTGGAATGCACTAAAATGTTGGTATGAGTAGGTTACATGCATTATACAGCCAACGAAAAATTTAATTGGACATAACATGTTGGTATGAGTAGCTTTGAATAGCATTTGTATAGTAAAACGGGACAAGACTCTCTTTGTGTGGTGTGAATAGTTTTATTTTTTTTGTTTTTTTCGTTGAGGGAAGTGTGAATTGATTTGGTACGTACAAGTACAATATTACACGTTAGGCTTGTCCCTAAAATTCAACCCGCGCCTTGTTATATCCCGAAAATTCAGATATCGTGCTCCCAGGACTGGCGCCTTCACAACCCGCGCCTTGCTATCCCGAAATTACAACACGCGCGAAAACTCCCTCCAGCTGCCAAATCCCGACACGCGAAATCCCCCTTCTAACCCTGAGCCAAAAGGGCCGCTAGTTCAAATCGGTGGGGGTACTTTTGTAACACACCCTACATTTTGGACAAGCACGTCCCTAAGTCATGGTCCCCCCTCCCATCGCCTCCTTTTCGCCATTCGAAATCCCAGGCCGCCATAACCTCTCCCCTCCAGCCGCGAAACCCCACCCTCCTCCATCTGCCAGCTCACCGCTACCCAGCCAGAGCCTCTTCCCCGACGATGTCGACCACCGCAACAGCTCAACGTCCCTCGTCCACCTCCCCGGATGAGGATCCATCGTCCATCTCGTCGTCCCGCCAGTTCAGCCACCCCGTCCTCCACCTCCAAGGAGCTGCTCCGACGATCGCCTCGTCTATCGCGGCTGCTCCATCCCCACAGCGCCGCCTTAACCTGCTCCACCGGAACCGCAGCATCCTCACCGACTCCTCGGACGAAGCCGAGGCCTACTCGGCGCCACCAAAGAGGTTGTACACTCATCGCATCACACCTTCTCCTTAACTCGACCTCCCGGTGCCGACGGTGCTCCATCCCGCACCCCCATGGAGCGGCTACCTCGAAGCCGGCGCCGCGGGCGACATCTCCATGGTGGCTCTCCCCTAGTGCGAGGCCCCTTCGGCGACAGCGTCCATACCAGCTAGATCTGTTGCTACTGCTCTGGCTCTCGCTCGCGCTGCTGCTGCTGCTCCGGCTCTCGCTCGCTCGCTCGCACTACTGCTGCTGCTCTCCCCTCGCTTGTGTTGCTGCTCTACTCCAATTTAGCTACACTTCAGTTGACTGAATCGACTTTTGGGTCAGTCATTTTTAGGGGGTGGGGGGCTCGCCGGAGTTAAGGAAGAACCACCCGCAGGGGGAGGGGGGCTCGCCGGAGAGGTACCCCACTATCTATTTTAGGGTTCAGGGTGGGGCGGTGGGGAGTTGTTTCGGGGCGGTGAGGCGGCGAGGCGGCGCGAGGGCCGGCGGTTCGGCCGGTGGTGGCTGGCGGCTCAGGGGGGTGTAGGTTGAAGATGAACTACAGGCCCTCCCTAAACTACATGTCAAGTGCCTCTCTGCTACCATTGTGTTCAGTTTCGACAGTAACATTCAGATTCCACAGTAAATTTCAGTTTCGATAGTTAAGTTCAGAGTCAACAGTTTTTACCTCATCTGTTGTAGTCAGGTGGTTTTTGGTGATGTAAATTTTACATCTATTTTACATCATCTATTGGAGATTCTATTAGAATCCCACTTGAGATTAACGATGTATGTCTTGTGCTGCTTCAGCCTTGACGTCTTACGGCTCACCGGAGCTGCTCCAACGATAGAACGATCCATCACGACAGAGCAGTGCCCTGGACGCCATCTAAAAATTCCTCAGATCTTCCTCCACACCTCCGACAGCCACCTCTGCCTCAAATTCTTCAGCGACCAACCCAATGATGCTGAGGTTGACACGGCTACGACAAAGAGGTTGTACACTTGTTGCATCACTTATTACTCTACATTCATGTCGATCCATTAGGGCTATTTTGGTTCAACGGAAAAAATATAGCAATAGGAAATTTTCCTATGGCACTCTAGTATTCAATTATTCATGCATTTTGTTGAAAGGAATGGAGCAAAACATCCACCTAGACCTACTTTTCAAAATCCTATGCATGAAAACAAGACCAAGTGCATTAGTGGCAGAATAACATTCTAACTGTACACGCTTTCATATGGTTTCACTTTATTTTGGCCATGTTTCCTTGCATTCCTCTGCTCTTCCAATTCCTGTGAACCAAACACCCAAGTTTACAGAAATCATGTGTTTACAAATGCTCTGTTTACCATGTGCATTCCTATCCTATTTCGGTGTTTTTCCTATCCCTGCGTTTTTAGAATCATGCAAGCCAAATGAGCCCTTACAGAATTACTTCAGTTACAGGTAGGTGTCGAAGGAAACTTTGTGTGGTTTGTCCAGCTCCTGCCACGACGTCGTCCACCTCACCTGAGCTGCTCCATTGACAGAAGCATCCACCAAACCTGACATCACGACTCCTGACCGTCTTTCGCCGCCTCAGATCTCCTGCCCTGCCATTAGCACCCACCGCAACAGCATCACCATCATCGACTCAGTAGATGAACCTGAGGAATACATGGGTTCACGAGAGAGGTCGCACTCTTTTGTTTCTGCTTATGTTATGCATTGCTTAAAATTACCTGCTACTTTATCGTCCTTTTCACCTCATAGACTCCATGTCAGGTCCAAATTAATGTTCAAACTTGAGTTATAAATTAGTTGTGGGGCACATATCAAGGCAGCAATGAATGGTATCTTTGTCTAATATCTGGTTCACCCAGGGTATGCCTATGTTTATCATCTTGGGTGGGAAACAAATAGTAAAGCAATCATCATCTATCCTTTTATTAAATTAAAGCAATCATCAGCCTGCTATCATTATTTTTTGATCCATCCACTGGTTGTTACCATCACTCTAGATTTCTGCATGCTCTCCTTAAATAATCTCACCATATTTTTTCGTATGCATGTCAGATATTGTACATAGTCATGCTGAACATGTAGAGAAAAAGAGAAGAGTTTTGCGCGACAATACAATGTCATGCAGACATCGCTCCATGGTGGGTTTAATGGCAAACCCTCCCCCCACCCCAGATTGTAATCCAGAGGAAGATATCTGTTCTGAGGCGGATTCAGACGCAGCTGACCACTCCTATTTACCCCTCAAGGTGTTTGCTCTACCTTGGCATGATGATGTTAGTCATATCATGCATATGTTGCCTTGTAGTGCCTACTTTTGACATCATATATGTCATCTGCTTAGTTTAGACATGTTTTTTAATGCCACCTATTTAGTTACTATATCGTATATGGGAACTATGCAGTCTCATATCTTTTAGCCAGCCATAATATATGTGAAATGTGCAATGCCATCCTGTTTAACCAGGCATCATATATTTGAATGATATCTTTCCCATCCTTTTCTTCATTACATTTCCATTTGTCGACAATGTTTGTACATTAAACTATCTTCCTGTGAATCAGCCATTTGGGTGGGAGATGGAAAAATCTGGAGTGAAAACAAGGCCTTCAGAGCAGACAGTGCTACCTGTCGAAGCAGATCTCTTGTTGGGTACCGATAGCTCCTCAGAGATGGATGCAGAGATAGATGACCAGTCCTATTCCCCCACCGAGGTGTATGCTCTAACTTGGCACGGTTATACTGCTCATATCATGCATATGGTGCCTTGCATTCAATAGTTTAGACATCATATACACAATATTCAACACCATGTTCTTAGTTCAGACATCGTATTGAATGCCCTCTGTTTAGCATATCTCTACTCTTATAAAAAACAGAGTTGGTGTTGATGGTGTGCCTGCCATCCTACAATATAGGTCGTCCGATTTATATCTGACGGATAGGAAGGAAACTATGGCAATTTTGCAAAAAGATACCCACACCCCTCTCCACATTTGCAAATAAGGCCTTCCCTCGTTCATGCTTTTCTCTCACAAGATAAACTACTCATATAAATGCATCTTGATGTTCCGTGCAACACATGGGCATCTTGCTAGTAAATCACATATGCGAATTAAATCATGCGATCCTGATTACTTAGATAACATGTATGTGAATTATGTCATGCGATCCTTTTTAGTTATTCATCATATCTTTGAATTATGTTATGCTATGCTATCCAGTTTAGATAGACATCATACATGTGAAATTATGTCATGCTATTCGTTTTAGTTAAATGATATACATGTCAACTATTTCATGCCCTCTTTTTTCCACACTAGCTATTGCATCTGTCTCTCATACAATGTATGTACATTCAACTATGTTTCCTGTTTATCAGCCATTTGAATTGGAGCGGGTGATGCCAGTATCTAGCGGAGTAAAAACACGGTCTTCAAATAAAACAGTGCTACCTCTTGGTGGAGATAGCACCCCGGTTGTACATGCACGAGAACCAGCCCTAACACACATAACCCAGACTCTCGCAGATTGTACCCCTACTGCGATGGACAGAGAACCAGCTTCACCCAATCTAACCCCAACCCCAGCAGATAGTAACCTAGTTCCTGTTGACACAACACCATCTCCACCACAGAGCTCCCAAACAAGAGCAGTTAGTAAGGCAGCTCCAGTGCCCAAAGGGCCAGTACTACCACGGCGAACCCCAACTCCACCAGTTAGTACGCCTATTCCTGTGGAGGAAGCACAACCAGCCAGTCGTAGTTTAGCATCTATCGCATTTGATGTTGTTAGATCCTGTGTGCGTGTCTTCCCATCTTGGAAATATTATACTGAAGATGAAGGAAAATGCCAGTTGCTGGTGTTTGTCCAGGAGTTATGTGTAAGTAATGTTATTCATGGCAATTACTTTGCTTTGTCCCATACATTCTACCTCCATGATGGTTATAATACAACAAAATTTCCCATTTTTCTCTATAGAGAAGAACCGATTTGGAAACTCAGGATGAGGTAACCTGTGCTAATACCTCTGCTATCTTCAAGAATGCTTGGTGGCAGTATCGGAATTACCTGAAGAAAATGTACCTCACTGGCAAAGAAACTCATCAAATTCCCTTACGTTCTCCTAAGGCACATTTACTGGACGATGACTGGGAACGCCTTGTTCTGTACTAGTCCCGAACCAAGAATGTGGTAAGGTCTATGAGCTCATTTTACTATTTTTAAGTACTATATTCTTGCGTCTTATTGTACTTTGTTCATGTAGAACAAGTGCTTAAACCTAAAGAACAACTGTTCTAATTTAAGATTCCATTGCTATCGTGCATACTGCTTTGCTCTTGTATCACTGTATTTACTCATACAAACTTAATTTTTAAATTGAAGGATTCAATCGAAACTCCAATGGCACAGCAGGTATGTTCACGCATGTTTGTTTAACAGGTTTGCTCTTATCAATAGCTCTATTGATTTCAATTTCAATTGTGTATACAGTTGACTTCTCATATCATGCACATTACTAGCATTACAACAGAACCAATAGTGTTGTTGTACATGTAGACCCGTGGTACCCATCTGAAATCTTGTTGTGTCGTGTAGTTTCCCACGCTTTGTATTCTTTCACTAATGCTTTGTTTTGAACTGATATGATTTGAACCGTGTCTCTACTTTGATTTGGCAAGACAATGCAGTGACCATAGGACACAGATATATGTTTGTTTGATGCTTTTATTATGTACTAGTACTTGGCAATAGAAGACTTGGTAGTTTAATCATGTACACCTTACTAATGAACTGGTTCACCGAAATGAGTTTCATATACTAGTACATGCTAAACCTGTTATGTGTCTGCTTGTTTCTTCTTTTAGAATGCTGGCAGAATATTGGGGAAGAGTGCCTTATTAAGCAATGGTAAAGGAAGTAATGCAGATAAGGTCCAGGATAGTGAGACATCCTTGTTGGTCTCCAAGAAAGCTGATAAAACAGTTAAGGAAGACTATCTTGAAGACAGTGAGACAACCCCAAAGTCCTGTCTTGGTTCAGTGTTCGAGTTACTGGCCACTACCGCTTGCACAAGCTATTCAAACTTACTGTCTGAATCCGTTTGGTTTCTTGAGTCTCAACTACAAGCTGAAAAACATCGATCAGCTGTGCTGCGACAAGAAGCGGAAGGACTGCGGAAGTCCCTGGAGCATTCAGATGCATACTTTCTGGTGCAACAACAAGTGTTGGAGGATTTTAGCGCCAAACAGGACAAAGCTAATAAGCTTGCTAAGCTTATTGCCAGCATGGTGGATACCCAGGATAACGTTTCTTGAGCTCTTCTGAAGTTGTTTCAGTTATGCTCTTGTTTTGTTGCCATGTTTATTTGCACTGGCGGCCAATTTTAACGGCCGGTGTATGTAATATGCTGCTTTGTTCCCTATATTTGCACTGGTGGCGAACTTTGATGCCCAGTGGATGTAATACATGTAATAGTTGTAATAGCCTAGCGTTAGTTGCTTGCTTATCTATTTCCTTATTGTCTTTGTTTAGTTGTTTGCTTGTAGTCACTACAGTTCTTTTTCCGCGTTTTTCTAGTGGCCACAATAACCTATTTTTGGTAACTAGGCCACAATAATCATGGCAACACACGGACTGTTGTAACCATGGGCCTCCTGTGGGCCGTAGGATCCATGGGCCTTCTACGGGCCGTAGGATCCATGGGCCTTCTACGGGCCGTTGGATCCATGGGCCTTCTATGGGTCGTATGATCCATGGGCCTTCTACGGGCCGTAGGATCCATGGGCCTTCTATGGGCCGTATGATCCATGGGCCTTCTACGGGCCGTAGGATCCATTGGTCTTCTATGGGCCGTAGGATCCATGGGCCTTGTACGGGGCATATCATCATTTCGCCAAACATGGGCCATACAATTCATGGACCATAACGGGCCGTTAATAGGCCGTATTTGATAACACTATGAAAATAGCCCAACGGGTTAACGGTTCACAAACAGGCCGAATGTAACCACGGGCTGAATTTGGCCCATAAACGGAACAGGCCAGTAACGGACCGTAACTAACCGAATTCTAGAAATGAGCCCAAGAATAAATGGGCCCTTAGAAGGCCGAAAGTTAACACGGGCTGGAAATGGCCGACGGAATAATGGGACGTTAATGGTTATAAAGCGATACACTGCTCATTATGTGCCAGTTTCATCTCTGGCCTTTAATGTGCCCAGAGTTACGAAGGGCCTCATATGGGCCGAAAGACATCATGGGCCATACATGGGCCGGAAGTTACAATGGGCTGGAATCATATTGGACGGCCCAGATGAAGCTATTGGGCTTAATTCCGATAGGCCGTAACGGGTCGGGAGTTAGCGGGCCGTAAATGGGCGATATACGAACAAGCCGTTAACAGGCTTTCCGTGGGCCGGCCCATTACCTTTTGACCACGTCAAACGGGCCGGCCTTTTCACTAGAATGGGCCTCTGTTGGGCCGTGCCACGTGTCGACGTATCATAGGCGCCTCCTATCCAATGAGTGGATGACATCTATCCGAACGGTGAGCCAACACGTGTTTCCTTTGGCCAATGAGAATTTTACACGTGGAAAATCCCCATTGGTCTGGGCTGTTAACGGGTTATCGGATCCAAAACCGGACCCGATAGCTTAACGGCGACCTGTTACGATGGATGCCACATGTCGGTCACCCTTGACGAAAGCACTTCTATGACGCGTGATACGTCCATTTTGCATCATGCTTTTATATCGATATTTATTGCATTATGAGCTGTTATTATACATTATGTCACAATACTTATGCTTATTCTCTCTTATTTTACAAGGTTTACATGAAGAGGGAGAATGCCGGCAGCTGGAATTCTGGGCTGGAAAAGGAGCAAATATTACAGACCTATTCTGCACAACTCCAAAAGTCATGAAACTCCACGGAAGTTATTTTTGGAAATAATAAAAAATACTGAGTGAAGAAAATACCAGAGGGGACCCACACCCTGGGCACGAGGGTGGGGGCGCGCCCCCCTGCCTCGTGGGCCCCCTGGTGGCCCTTCGGTGCCCATCTTCTGCTATATGAAGTCTTTCGTCCGAAGAAAAAAAGCTTTCGGGACGAGACTCCGCCGCCACGAGGCGGAACCTTGGCAGAACCAATCTAGGGCTCTGGCGGAGCTGTTCTGCCGGGGACACTTCCCTCCGGGAGGGGGAAATCATCGCCATCATCATCACCAACGCTCCTCTCATCGGGAGGGGGCCAATCTCCATCAACATCTTCACCAGCACCGTCTCCTCTCAAACCCTAGTTCATCTCTTGTATCCAATTCTTGTCTCTAAGTCTGAGATTGGTACTTGTAGGTTGCTAGTAGTGTTGATTACTCCTTGTAGTTGATGCTAGTTGGTTTATTTGGTGGAAGATCATATGTTCAGATCCTATATGCATATTAATACTCCTCTGATTATGAACATGAATATGCTTTGTGAGTAGTTACATTTGTTTCTAAGGACATGGGAGAAGTCTTGCTATTAGTAGTCATGTGAATTTGGTATTCGTTCGATATTTTGATGAGATGTATGTTGTCTCTCCTCTAGTGGTGTTATGTGAGCGTCGACTACATGACACTTCACCATTATTTGGGCCTAGAGGAAGGCATTGGGAAGTAATAAGTAGATGATGGGTTGCTAGAGTGACAGAAGCTTAAACCCTAGTTTATGCGTTGCTTCGTAAGGGGCTGATTTGGATCCATATGTTTCATGCTATGGTTAGGTTTACCTTAATACTTCTTTTGTAGTTGTGGATGCTTGCAATAGGAGTTAATCATAAGTGGGTTGCCTGTTCAAGTAAGGGCAGCACCCAAGCACCGGCCCACCCACATATCAAATTATCAAAGTACCGAACGTGAATCATATGAACGTGATGAAAAACTAGCTTGACGATAATTCCCATGTGTCCTCGGGAGCGCTTTTCTCTATATAAGAGTTTGTCCAGGCTTGTCCTTTGCTACAAAAAGGATTGGGCAATCTTGCTGCACTTTATTTATTTTTGTTACTTGTTGCTCGTTACAAATTATCTTATCACAAAACTATCTGTTACCTATAATTTCAGTGCTTGCAGAGAATACCTTGCTGAAAACCGCTTATCATTTCCTTCTGCTCCTCGTTGGGTTCGACACTCTTACTTATCAAATGGACTACGATAGATCCCCTATACTTGTGGGTCATCAAGACTCTTTTCTGGCGCCGTTGCCGGGGAGTGAAGCGCCTTTGGTAGGTGGAATTTGGTAAGGAAAAATTTATATAGTGTGCTGAAATTTACTGTCACTTGTTACTATGGAAAGTAATCCTCTGAGGGGCTTGTTCGGGGTATCTTCACCCCGACCAGTAGAGCAAAGAGTTGCCCCTCAACCTACTGAACCTACTGAAAATGAAAATGTCTACTTTGAAATTCCTTCGGGTATGATAGAAAAACTGCTAGCTAATCCTTTTGTAGGAGACGGAACATTACATCCTGATGATCACCTAATCTATGTGGATGAAGTTTGTGGATTATTTAAGCTTGCAGGTATGCCCAATGATGTTATCAAGAAGAAGGTCTTCCCTTTATCTTTGAAGGGAGATTCATTTACATGGTATAGGCTATGTGATGATATGGGATCATGGAACTACAAACGATTGAAATTGGAATTTCATCAGAAGTTTTATCCTATGCATCTTGTTCATCATGATCGTAATTATATATATATAATTTTTGGCCTCGCGAAGGAGAAAGCATCGCTCAAGCTTGGGGGAGGCTTAAGTCAATGTTATATTCATGCCCCAATCATGAGCTCTCAAGAGAAATGATTATTCAAAAAAATTATGCTTGGCTTTTTGACAACAATCGCACCATGCTCGATACTTCTTGTACTGGTTCTTTTATGATGAAGACTATTGAATTCAAATGGAATTTATTGGAAAGAATTAAACGCAACTCTGAAGATTGGGACCTCGACGAAGGTAAGGAGTCAGGTATAACACCTAAGTTTGATTGTGTTAAATCTTTTATGGATACCGATGTTTTCCGTAAATTTAGCACTAAATATGGACTTGACTCTGAGATAGTAGCTTCTTTCTGTGAATCCTTTGCTACTCATGTTGATCTCCCTAAGGAGAAGTGGTTTAAATATCATCCTCCCATAGAAGTAAAAGTAGTTGCACCTATTAAAGTTGAAGAAAAGACTATCACTTATAATGATCCTATTGTTCCTACTGCTTATGTTGAGAAACCACCTTTCCCTGTTAGAATAAAGGATCATGCTAAAGCTTCAACTGTGGTTCGTAAAAGCAATATTAGAACTTATACACCTCCTGAGCAAGTTAAAGTTGAACCTAATATTGCTATTGTTAAAGATCTCTTGGTTGATAATATTGATGGGCATGTTATTTATTTCTGTGATGAGACTGCTAGAATTGCTAAACCTAGTGCTAAAGATAAACATAGACCTATGGTAGGCATGCCTGTTATTTCTGTTAAAATAGGAGATCATTGTTATCATGGCTTGTGTGATATGGGTGCTAGTGCTAGTGCAATACTTATTGATTTATACAAAGAAATTATGCATGATATTGCACCCGCTGAGTTAGAAGAAATTGATGTTACCATTAAGCTTGCCAATAGAGATACTATATCACCAATTGGAATTGTTAGAGATGTTGAAGTCTTGTGTGGGAAAACTAAATATCCTGCTGATTTTCTTGTTCTTGGTTCCCCACAAGATAGCTTTTGTCCCATTATATTTGGTAGACCCTTCTTAAACACTGTTAATGCTAAGATAGACTGCGAAAAGGATGTTGTTACCATTGGTCTAGGTGATATGTCTCATGAGTTTAACGTTTCTAAATTTCGTAAACAACACCGTGAAGAGGAATTGCCTAGTAAAGATGAAATTATTGGTCTTGCTTCTATTGCCGTACCTCCTAGTGATCCTTTAGAACAATATTTGCTAGACCATGAAAATGATATGTTTATGAATGAAAGAAGGGAAATAGATGAAGTGTTCTTTAAACAGGGACCTATTCTGAAACACAACTTGCCTGTTGAAATCCTAGGGGATCCTCCTCCACCCAAGGGTGATCCCGTGTTTGAGCTTAAACCATTGCCTGATACTCTTAAATATGCTTATCTTGATGAAAAGAAGATATATCCTGTTATTATTAGTGCTAACCTTTCAGAGAAGGAGGAAGAAAAATTATTGAAAACTCTGAAGAAGCACCGTGCTGCTATTGGATATACTCTTGATGATCTTAAGGGCATTAGTCCCACTCTATGTCAACACAAAATAAATTTGGAGAAAGATGCCAAACCAGTTATTGATCACCAACGACGGCTGAATCCTAAGATGAAAGAAGTGGTAAGAAAGGAAATACTAAAGCTCCTTGAGGCAGGTATAATTTATCCCCTTGCTGATAGTCAGTGGGTAAGTCCTGTCCATTGTGTCCCTAAGAAGGGAGGTATTACTGTCGTTCCTAATGATAAAGATGAATTGATTCCGCAAAGAATTATTACAGGTTATAGGATGGTAATTGATTTCCACAAATTAAATAAAGCTACTAAAAAGATCATTACCCCTTACCTTTCATTTATCAAATGCTAGAAAGATTATCCAAACATACACATTTTTGCTTTCTAGATGGTTATTCTAGTTTCTCTCAAATACCTGTGTCAGCTGATAATCAAGCTAAGACCACTTTTACTTGCCCTTTCGGTACTTTTGCTTATAGACGTATACCTTTTGGTTTATGTAATTCTCCTGCTACCTTTCAAAGATGCATGATGGCTATATTCTCTGACTTTTGTGAAAAGATTTGTGAGGTTTTCATGGACGATTTCTCCGCTTATGGATCCTCTTTTCATGATTGCTTGAGCAACCTTGATCGAGTTTTGCAGAGATGTGAAGAAACTAATCTTGTCTTGAATTGGGAAAACTGCCACTTTATGGTTAATGAAGGTATTGTCTTGGGGCATAAAATTTCTGAAAGAGGTATTGAAGTTGATAAAGCTAAAGTTGATGCTATTGAAAAGATGCCATGTCCCAAGGACATCAAAGGTATAAGAAGTTTCCTTGGTCATGCCGGTTTTTATAGGAGGTTCATTAAGGACTTCTCAAAAATTTCTCGGCCTCTGACAAATCTATTACAAAAAGATATACCATTTGTCTTTGATGATGATTGTGTAGAAGCATTCGAAATACTTAAGAAAGCATTGATTTCTGCACCTATTGTTCAGCCATCTGATTGGAATTTACCCTTTGAAATTATGTGTGATGCTAGTGATTATGCTGTAGGTGTTGTTCTAGGGCAAAGAGTTGATAAGAAATTATATGTTATTCAATATGCTAGTAAAACTCTGGAGAGTGCTCAGAGAAATTATGCTACTACTGAAAAAGAATTCTTAGCAGTTGTATTTGCCTGTGATAAGTTCAGACCCTATATTGTTGACTCTAAAGTAACTATTCACACGGATCATGCTGCTATTAAATATCTTATGGAAAAGAAAGATGCTAAACCTAGACTTATTAGATGGGTTCTCTTGCTACAAGAATTTGATTTGCATATTATTGATAGAAAGGGAGCTGAGAACCCCGTTGCAGACAACTTGTCTAGGTTAGAAAATGTTCTTGATGACCCACTACCTATTGATGATAGCTTTCCTGATGAACAATTAAACGTCATAAATGCTTCTCGTACTGCTCCATGGTATGCTGATTATGCTAATTACATTGTTGCTAAATTCATACGACCTAGTTTCACATACCAGCAAAAGAAAAAGTTTTTCTATGATTTGAGACATTACTTTTGGGATGACCCACATCTTTATAAAGAAGGAGTAGATGGTGTTATTAGGCGTTGTGTACCTGAGCATGAACAGGAACATATCCTATGCAAGTGTCACTCCGAGGCTTATGGAGGACACCACGCTGGAGATAGAACTGCACATAAGGTATTGCAATCCGGTTTTTATTGGCCTACTCTCTTCAAGGATGCCCGTAAGTTTGTCTTATCTTGTGATGAATGTCAAAGAATTGGTAATATTAGTAGACGTCAGGAAATGCCTATGAATTATGTTATTGAACCATTTGATGTCTGGGGCTTTGATTATATGGGACCGTTTCCTGCCTCTAATGGGTATACTCATATTTTAGTTGTTGTTGATTACGTTACTAAGTGGGTAGAAGCTATTCCAACTAGTAGTGCTGATCATAAGACCTCTATTAAGATGCTTAAAGAAGTTATTTTTCCGAGGTTTGGAGTCCCTAGATATTTAATGACTGATGGTGGTTCACATTTTATTCATGGTGCTTTTCGTAAAATGCTTGCTAAGTATGATGTTAATCATAGAATTGCATCTCCATATCACCCACAGTCTAGTGGTCAAGTAGAATTGAGTAACAAAGAACTCAAATTAATTTTGCAAAAGACTGTTAATAGATCTAGAAAGAATTGGTCCAAGAAACTTGATGATGCATTATGGGCCTATAGAACTGCATGTAAAAATCCTATGGGTATGTCTCCGTATAAAATGGTTTATGGAAAAGCATGTCACTTACCTCTCGAACTAGAACATAAGGCATATTGGGCCATTAAAGAGCTCAATTATGATTTCGAACTTGCCGGTGAGAAGAGGCTATTTGACATTAGCTCACTTGATGAATGGAGAACCCAAGCCTACGAGAATGCCAAATTGTTTAAAGAAAAAGTTAAAAGATGGCATGACAAAAGAATACAAAAGCGTGAGTTTAATGTAAGTGATTATGTATTACTATACAACTCTCATTTAAGATTTTTTGCAGGAAAACTTCTCTCTAAATGGGAAGGTCCTTACGTTATCGAGAAGGTCATCAACCCCTACCTCGCGGAGGTGCTGCAACACCCTCAAACCATTGAGATGCGTGATGGGTTGCTGCACATCCGCGATGTTGAGGGACCAAGGAGGACCGGAAGCGTGGAGACGAGACTCGAAGCAATGGAGCAGCAAGTTTTCAAGTGCCAGGGGATGGTGGAACGTGGACTCAACGCCAACCATATGATGATCGTGGAGTTCACCAACAACCACAAGCTGGATGCCAAGAACATTGGGGAGACCATCTTCAAGCTTCACGAGAAGATCGAGCACCTCCAAGCCCAAATCTATGACCTGTAAAACCAAAACTGTGAGTATGAATATATATTCAAGAGGATGAGTTTGGCTGCAGATTTGAGGATCCCGGAGACTCGATCATCCTTCTATGATGGTGAGCCTATGCCTTGGAAGATGGATGACAAGCCCACATCGTCAACAACTCCACCACCCTCTTCACCGGCAAAGGAGACATAATCATATGGGTATGGGCACTCCCCTTGGCAACTTCCAAGCTTGGGGGAGATGCCCCGGTATCGTATCACCATCACATCTCTATCTTTACCGTTTTTCTTAGTTCGATCCTTTTAGTAATATCCTGATCTAGTAGAATAAAATTTTAGGATGATCTAGTTTTGAGTTTTGCTTTATGATCCTTCTATGTAATCGAGTCCGTGAGCTATATAATAAAGATCAGTGTTGAGTCAAGGGCTCGATTATTTTGCTATAATCTTGAGGGAATGAAATAAAATAGAAAAGAATAAAAAGAAATAAAGAGATCATACTGATCTTATGGAGAGTAATGACTTCACATAGAAAGAGTATGATGATTAAAAATTGTTGAGAGTTGGCAAACATAGCTTTGGTCATCGTTGCAATTAATAGGAAGTAATAAAGAAAGAGAGGTTTCACATATAAATATACTATCTTGGACATCTTTTATGATTGTGAGCACTCATTAAAATATGACATGCTAAAGAGTTGATGTTGGACAAGACAACGTAATGGGTTATGTTTTCTTATATCTGAAATAAAGTATATTGTCATGGATCATCCAACAAGTTGAGCTTGCCTTTCTCCCTCATGCTAGCCAATTCCTTGCACTAAGTAGAGATACTACTTGTGCTTCCAGATATCCTTAAACCCAGTTTTGCCATGAGAGTCCACCATATCTACCTATGGATTGAGTAAGATCCCTCAAGAAAGTTGTCATCGGTGCAAGCAATAAAAATTGCTCTCTAAATATGTATGATTGATTAGTGTGGAGGAAATAAGCTTTATACGATCTTGTGATGTGGAAGAAATAAAAGCGACGGACTGCATAATAAAGGTCCATATCACAAGTGGCAATATAAAGTGACGTTCTTTCGCATTAATATTTTGTGCATCCAACCTTGAAAGTGCATGACAACCTCTGCTTCCCTCTGCGAAGGACCTATCTTCTACTTTTATCTTCTACCTTATGCAAGAGTCATGGTGATTTTCACCTTTCCTTTTTACATTTTATCCTTTGGCAAGCACAGTGTGTTGGAAAGATCCTGATATATATATATATATATATATATATATATATATATATATATATATATATATATATATATATATATATATCAATTGGATGTAAGTTAGCATGAACTATTATTGTTGACATTACCATTGAGGTAAAAGGTTAGGAGGCGAAACTATAAGCCCCTATCTTTCTCTGTGTCCGATTAAAACACCGTAACCACAAGTATTGCGTGAGTGTTAGCAATTGTGAAAGACTAAATGATAGTTGAGTATGTGGACTTGCTGAAAAGCTCTAACATAGACTCTTTCCGATGTTATGATAAATTGCAATTGCTTCAATGACTGAGATTATAGTTTGTTAGTTCTCAATAAAGTTTCTGATTCATACTTGACATTGTGAATAGATTATTACTTGAGCATAAGAAATCATATGACAATATCCATACATGTTGCTGTTATAAGAATGATCATGATGCCCGCATGTCCGTATTTTATTTTATCGACACCTCTACCTCTAAACATGTGGACATATTTATAGTTATCGACTTCCGCTTGAGGACAAGCGAGGTCTAAGATTGGGGGAGTTGATACGTCCATTTTGCATCATGCTTTTATATCGATATTTATTGCATTATAGGTTGTTATTATACATTATGTCACAATACTTATGCCTATTCTCTCTTATTTTACAAGGTTTACATGAAGAGGGAGAATGCCGGCAGCTGGAATTCTGGGCTGGAAAAGGAGCAAATATTACAGACCTATTCTGCATAACTCCAAAAGTCCTGAAACTCCATGGAAGTTATTTTTGGAAATAATAAAAAATACTGAGCAAAGAAAATACGAGAGGGGACCCACACCCTGGGCACGAGGGTGGGGGGCGCGCCCTACCCCCTGGGCGTGCCCCCTGCCTCGTGGGCCCCCTGGTGGCCCTCCGGTGCCCATCTTCTGCTATATGAAGTCTTTCGTCCGAAGAAGAAAAAGCTTTCGGGATGAGACTCCGCCGTCACGAGGCGGAACCTTGGCAGAACCAATCTAGGGCTCTGGCGGAGTTGTTCTGCCGGGGACACTTCCCTCCGGGAGGGGGAAATCATCGCCATCATCATCACCAACGCTCCTCTCATCGGGAGGGGGCCAATCTCCATCAACATCTTCACCAGCACCGTCTCCTCCCAAACCCTAGTTCATCTCTTGTATCCAATTCTTGTCTCTAAGTCTGAGGTTGGTACTTGTAGGTTGCTAGTAGTGTTGATTACTCCTTGTAGTTGATGCTAGTTGGTTTATTTGGTGGAAGATCATATGTTCAGATCCTATATGCATATTAATACTCCTCTGATTATGAACATGAATATGCTTTGTGAGTAGTTATGTTTGTTCCTGAGGACATGGGAGAAGTCTTGCTATTAGTAGTCATGTGAATTTGGTATTCATTCGATATTTTGATGAGATGTATGTTGTCTCTCCTCTAGTGGTGTTATGTGAACGTCGACTACATGACACTTCACCATTATTTGGGCCTAGAGGAAGGCATTGGGAAGTAATAAGTAGATGATGGGTTGCTAGAGTGACAGAAGCTTAAACCCTAGTTTATGCGTTGCTTCGTAAGGGGCTGATTTGGATCCATATGTTTCTGCTATGGTTAGATTTACCTTAATACTTCTTTTGTAGTTGCGGATGCTTGGAATAGGAGTTAATCATAAGTGGGTTGTTTGTTCAAGTAAGGCCAGCACCCAAGCACCGGTCCACCCACATATCAAATTATCAAAGTACCGAATGTGAATGATATGAACATGATGAAAACTAGCTTGACGATAATTCCCATGTGTCAGCGCTTTTCTCTATATAAGAGTTTGGCCAGGCTTCTCCTTTGCTACAAAAAGGATTGGGCCATCTTGCTGCACTTTATTTACTTTTGTTACTTGTTGCTCGTTATAAATTATCTTATCACAAAACTATCTGTTACCTATAATTTCAGTGCTTGCAGAGAATACCTTGCTGAAAACTGCTTATCATTTCCTTATGCTCCTCATTGGGTTCGACACTCTTACTTATCGAAAGGACTACGATAGATCTCCTATACTTGTGCGTCATCAACGCGCGATTTATCGTCATGGAAGTGGACACTTCCGTGATGATAATTTTGGTAATCTCATGGAACACTTCTACGACAGCACAGGTATGACTATCTTGATTCTGTCATAAAATCGTCATGGATGTACATGCATGACAGAAAACGTGACCTACTATGACAAACACGTATCATCACGGAAGTGTATTTTTTTGTAGTGTACTTGTTGGTTTCTAATAGAGTTTATGCTTTATATTTCGATAGTGTGATGAATTGTTACTTATTCATGAAAAGTTCCAAGATAAAAGTTTTATGTGTAAATTTGTTGTTGTTATAATAATCTACATGATGCTTCTATGTCCGTATTTTGTTTTTATTGACACCTCTCTCTCTAAGCATGTGGACATGTTTTTCGATTTCGGTTTTCGCTTGAGGACAAGCGAGGTCTAAGCTTGGGGTAGTTGATACGTCCATTTTGCATTATGTTTTCCTACTATTATTTATGATGTTTTTATGCATAATAATGCTTTTTGGAGTAATTCTAATGCCTTTTCTCTCATAATTTGTAAGGTACACACAGAGGGAGAATTCCGGCAGCGGGAAATCTGGACCTAGAAAAGGTACGTCAGGCTACCTATTCTGCACAACTCCAAACAAGCTGAAACTTTACGGAGATTTTTATGGAATATATGAGGAATATTGGAGCCAATAAGTACCAGAGGGGGCCCACCAAGTGGGCACAACCCACCTGGGTGCGCCAGGGACCCAGGCGCACCCTGGTGGGTTGTGCTCCCCTCGGCCCACCTCTGGTGCCCATCTTCTGGTATATAAGTCATTTTGACCTAGAAAAAATAAGGAGAGGACTTTCAGGACGGAACGCCGCTGTCTCGACGCGGAACTTGGGCAGGAGCACTTTTGCCCTCCGGTGGAGCGATTCCGCCGGGGGAACTTCCCTCCCGGAGGGGGAAATCATCGTCATCATCATCCCCGACAACTATCCCATCTTGGGGAGGGTAATCTCCATCAACAACTTCAACATCACCATCTCATCTCAAACCCTATTTCATCTCTTGTGTTCAATCTTTGTACCGGAACTATAGGTTGGTGCTTGTGGGTGACTAGTAGTGTTGATTACATCTTGTAGTTGATTGCTTTATGGTTTATTTGGTGGAAGATTATATGTTCATGTCCAATATGCTATTTAATACCCCTCTGATCTTGAGCATGATTATCATTTGTGAGTAGTTACTTTTGTTCCTGAGGTCACGGGAGAAATCATGTTGCAAGTAATCATGTGAACTTGATATGTGTTCGATATTTTGATAGTATGTATGTTGTGATTCCCTTAGTGGTGTCATATGAACGTCGACTACATGACACTTCACCATATTTGGGCCTAAGGGAATGCATTGTGGAGTAGTTATTAGATGATGGGTTGCGAGAGTGACAGAAGCTTAAACCCTAGTTTATGCGCTATTCCGTAAGGGACCGATTGGATCCAAAAGTTCAATGTTATGGTTAGAATTTATTCTTAATACTTTTTTCGTAGTTGCAGATTCTTGCGAGAGGGTTAATCATAAGTAGGAGGTTTGTTCAAGTAAGAACAGCACCTAAGCACCGGTCCACCCACATATCAAATTATCAAAGTAGCGAACACGAATCGAACCAACATGATGAAAGTGACTAGATGAAATTCCCGTGTACCCTCAAGAACGCTTTGCTTGCTATAAGAGGCCGTTTTGGCCTGCCCTTTGCCTCAAAAGGATTGGGATATCTTGCTGCACTTTTGTTACTATTATTGTTACTTACTCGTTACAAATTATCTTGCTATCAAACTACTCTGTTACTTACAATTTCAGCACTTGAAGACATTACCTTACTGAAAACCACTTGTCATTTCCTTCTGCTCCTCGTTGGGTTCGACACTCTTACTTATCGAAAAGAGCTACAATTGATCCCATATACTTGTGGGTCATCACATCTCCAACGTATATATAATTTTGTATTGTTCCATGTTGTTATATTATCATTCTTGGATGTTTTACAATCATTTTATAACAACTTTATATCATTTTTTGGGACTAACCTATTGACATAGTGCCCAGTGCCAGTTGCTGTTTTTTGCTTGTTTTTTACTTCGCAAAAAATCAATACCAAACGGAGTCCAAACGCAGCGAAATTTTTGGAGATTTTTTCTGGACCAAAAGACACCTCACTGGTGCGCGTCGGTGCTATACAAACGGTTTTTAACCCCTTTCCGCGACGACATTTGGAACCGTCGCCTAGTGAGTGACGACGATAGGGGGTCCTTCCCACATGACCCAGAAACCGTCGGGGATAGGGAGCCTTGATGCATACAGTTGTCCCTATATAACCGTTTCCGATATCTCGAATATCTCGAATATCCCAAATGCTTCATCCTTGCTACTCGTTTGTGCTCGCATTGCCATCGCAGTCGGACTTTTGTGGTTTTACCAAAAACCAGGCAGATTCCAGGCACGGGAGTTTTACGATGCCTGGCACATCACAAATAGTTCATGATTATAAACCGTGTATGATAGGTAGACATTCACACACATTTAGTTTTCCCGCACCATATGTGATAGTGTCTGACATCACACACGCTTTGTAAACGGCAACTGTGTGCATTGTTACACACGTTTCCTCTCAGTGAACCGTGTCGGATTATGATGTATATCGGACACACTGTGCTTTATTAACCGTGTTTGCCGTAATGACCTGCACACCGTAATTTCGCCCTAATTTAATTGCTGCTATTTGAAATTGTACCTAATTTAAACTTGGAAGTAGGCTATAGCTTTATTCATATCCATCGGGTTCAAACAATCAATGCATTATTCGATCCATAGGTACATATGTTTAAGAATTACATAAGCATCAAATAAAGAATGATGAACCAGGGTTCTATACTTTACTATTACAGATGGTAAAGAAAGAGGCGACAGACATTCCGGTTGCTGAACAAGGTGAAGCGGAATGGCCCTATTGTGCTCTCCCGGATGCAGAAGGCATGCAGGACTCTAGTCCAACCCCTTGTGATGGACGGCCGCCAATCATGTAGTTTGAGAGGTAATCTTGAGTAAACTGCTTCAGGATCCACTACAAAAGAAAAAATATTCAGACATTGTCATCTAACACAACTCATTACGAGCAGTAAAAGAAGGCTACAGGGTTCTTACTTACCATCCTGCAGTTCACTGTTGTCTTGCATAAAGTGTAAACAAATAGTTTCGATTGACATCTTTGGGCCCATTTTAATAACAATCTTTATCAGTTTCCTCACTTGATGTTGGTTCATGAATATCTCATTGCCCCAGAAAGGGTCGAAGTGTGGAACTTTGGCAATGATATATTTACCTAAAAGCACCAAGTTAATATTAGAAGCTAAACAACAATTGAAAAATGATGTAGTACAACACTCCCTCCATCCCATTATATAAGATTTTATTACATGTATATCTAGACATCATCAGAACATTAAGGTAACACTCTTCCTTGTTGCTATGTAGCCTAGGATTGCATATTTAGTCATTCAGTACAATGCATGTTGCTATGTAGCCTCATATATATTAAATATGGCCCTAGTTAACCTACTAATAAATGGGTTACAGATATATTCAGTAAAATGTCTGATTCGATGATTAATCCCTTATCAGCCCCAGGCTATATGGTACCAACTACCGATATCCTGAACAGTGAGTACATATAAGCAATGCGATGAAACTAAGCTCGATGGAAAACAACACTGTTCTCAATATTGTCCTGCATGAGTACATATAAAGGCATGTTAAGCACAACAGGCTAAACATCAACCAAATATATCCATGGTAGACAACATAATCTACAAATGATAGCTTCAGTGTGCAGGCTCAAGCACGCTAGTTAAGCAAAACAAGAAGTGGAAAGGTGTGTTAACAGCATCAGGCATAACATTTAAAAACAAGCAAATAGTCATTCAAACTGGTATTGTGCAGGTCTAAAGTATACTAGTTATTGTTAAAAAACGAAAAGGCATGTTAACTGCAATATCCTTAACAGCAACCAAATATCGTAATTCATAGTGGTATTGTTGAAACTGTTATTGATGAAATTGAACTGCACGACAAATAGTTGCACACATAGAGTATCACATTGTGAAGAACTGAAATAAACAAGTCATAAGGCCATCTCTAGCTGATCCTTTAAAAGTTAAAGGACTAAAACCCTTAGTGGATATATATATATACAGACGGTCTATTCTGATAATATTATCAGAATAACTATTCTGATAACACTTCCGCACTGCACGCTCAACAGAAGCGAACTGCATCTTCTTTACGTCGCGCACTGCAATGCTACACGGGAGAACTGCTTCATTTTCTGGCGGTCCGCCCGCGTATTCTGTGTGGAATCCGTTGTTGCGGGATGATTTAATTTGTTTATGGATGTCAGTTGACCTTTATTCCTTGTAATTTACAAGAAAAATGACTAAAATCTTGGTAAATCGAGGGATTTGGCAGGCGAGTTTTTCTCTGTTCGTTCGTGTTCGTGTCGGAATCGACTCTTTGGCGCTCGGATGTTGTTTGTTAGTCTGTATTGTTTGATATCGTTTGTTTAATCGCACCTTTTACTCTAGAAATTGTGTAATTTTTAGGAGTTAGTTTCCAGTTCCCACGAATTTGGTTGTGTGGGCGGGTGAGCTTCGTCCGCTCCTCTGTTCCTGTTGATTTTCTGGATTTTGCGACTCGATGTGTTTTTGAATCTTGTAATTATTGTCGCTGTTGGTTTTAATTCATTGTATTGCGGGTATAATTCTCATTCTTTGATTTGCAATTTTTAATAAAAGCTTATGTTGTTCGTCCAGTTTGTCGTGTGTTCGATGTAGTTTTTTGCAGTGTATTTTTTGATAGTTTAGTTGTTGGACAATTGTTAGGCGAGTTATGTAAGTGCGATTGAATTGGCACCTCTGTTAGTCTACGACATATCTGTATTTCTACTGCTTTAATTTTATTGTTGTTGTTCTGGCATACGCTGTAGTGCACTGCATTTTCGTTAGCAGTGTACTTCGTTTTAGCTGTATTACAGTGGTCATGTCAGCCTATGAGATTTCTCTTTTCTTAAACTGCATTCTGTGTCTTAGAGGACTGCATAATATGCACTTTCGTACTGCATTAGCAGTATGGTTAATCTTCCATTATGCTATTAGAATAGATGGTCCATTATATGCTTTTGTTAGCTGAATAGTTATTATGACAATTTTTTTGAACTGAATACTATGAGAATTCTTTTGAACATCATATGTTAACTACAAAGTTTCGACCATTCGCATTGCATTGTTACTGTTCAAATGACTGCTTTTTTTATATTTAGGACCAAGTATGTGTTTGAGAGAACTGCATTACTGCCAGCAGCAACTTGTCTAAAAATGGGTGATAAAATGATGCAGATGAGGTTGCATACTTTAAATAGGCACCGTTCAAAGTGTCTGGTGGACATAATTTTAAAACCGTGCAGTATTAGAAATATGCCAGCGATGGCTTGCTTCATATTTTAGACTGCCTATAGTGCAAATATTGTGAACTTCAGGGAGTCTTCTTCTTTGTAGAAAAACAGCATGGCCACTTCTCCGACCTCAAAGCCATTCTGGGAGACAAATTCTTTCCAACCAGTAGTTATGTTGATGCATTCTTCAGAGTCGATGTGGTAGTCAGCTTGCATGTCTCCATACCCATTCTTGTGTTCTGTCTCCAAAGTAACCTTCCCTGAACTCGGAGCAGGAAATTTTACTGTGGATGGCAGTTTTTGCATTTTGGAAAGGATGGAAAAAGAATGTTTATAAGTAAATAACAATGTATGAACATATATATACCCATTCTTTATACTTAGGATGATCTGTTTTATGTTGAGTTAAATATGTACATATATATGACTACTATTTTTTATAAAGTAGTTGCAATGTATGAACAAACTTATATACGGAATTGACCTCTAGCTTTACTAGGATATATATTATACTGTAACATGTTTGTACTGCAAGGTCATTTGCAGTGTACTTCTCTAGCATGTTAAGAGAACTGCAATACTGATCTACTGACCCTCATTTTTGTTCGTGTGTTGTGGTACTGAAGAAAAATAGGTGGAAGCATCTAGTCTTAATAGCTAACAAATCTGAACAACAATACAAATTATGTTTTGTATTTTGTTGACACTACTGAACAAATTGATTGAAGTATATATTCAGATGTGGATTTGCAGGTAGATTATGTCCAAAATTGTGAGGGGAAAACATACCCAACTTTCCTGTAGATTTGCGAGTGTGAGGCGATGAAGAAATGGCGGCTGAAACCCCCTGTTGGGTATCATCAGGCATCCGAGCATGCTGCGCCACTCGGTGTTGGTAAGCTCTAGACCTTCTGCATACACGCATGTGTCCGCTACCGGCGCCATCCTTGCCAAACACCCGCACTTACAGTCCATGGCGGGTTCAGTGGAATTCTATAGAAGAGCTGGGGATGGGATGAACCCTAGATCTATGATTTGAAGAAAAATAGGAACGGGGGAGGAGTTGTGTTAGTCTGGAGCACGAATGGATACGTTTTTATGCAACCAATTGACCAACGGAAGTAATAAATGTTTGTGGTTGGTGTTAGGTGGCGGATTGGTTCTGATTCAGTGTGCGCGAATGCATTTGAGTAGTAAGAGGACTGCATACCTGAAAATAGCGAACTGCATTGTCATATCAAGGCAAACCACGGAACGCGTGGTTGGGCCTGCGTTTGTGTATGGTACGTGGGATTATTTTAAAAAATCAGTGGTCTCTCTTTTTGTGTGTTGGGCCTGTGTTCGGGGAGTGAAGACGCATTGGGCCCAAGTCGGCCTGTGAGCACGGCTGGTTCCCGGTGCGTTGTGTGCGGCCTAATATTTAGTCCCACCTCGCCCGCGGAAGGCGCGCCCGACCTGTTTATAAGCGCCGGTGAGGCAGCCGTATTGAACTCCTCTGGTTACTTATTTGGGCGCTTATACACGGCGCTCGCTACTCTATGCTCTCTGACCTGTGGGCCCATGTGTGCCCGGCCCCACGCATTGTGGCTCAGAACGACTCGCCTGCTGTGGGCGCAGACCTACTACGAGACTGGCTGGGGCCGGCTACACCTGGGTTGTCAATTTTTTTCTATTGTTTTTTTCAATGTAGGGGGGGCATGCACTGCTTTGTAAACCATCTGTGCACTGCACTGATCAGAGTTCTGTACTGCATGTGCACGCAGTCCGTACTACATGCACAGTTCTCATTTTTTGTTTTCATGTTTTTGCTCTTATGTAATCTTTTTTCCAATGTAGGGGAGTGCACTGCTTAGTAAACATACTTGTACTGCATTGATTATGTTCCTGTACTGCACGTTCATATATTTCCGCACTACATATACAGGTCGCATTTTTTTGTGTTTTTTCTCTTATCTATTCTTTTTTCCAAATTTAGGGGCGTGCACTGCTTTGTTGGGTATGTGTAAACTTCATTTGACAGAGTCTGTACTGCATTGGTACACAACTTGCACTACATGCGTCCTATTTGCACACTGCATCTTTACATCATTACAAACGATTCTGCATGGCAAGCAAACTAAGTTCAGCAAAAGCAAATGATCACAAGCAAACTAACGATACATAAGCAAACAACATAAAGCAAATTTGATGATAATTCTAAAACGACGCTAGCATTGGTTGCTCTTTGGCCGGCACCATCTTCTTCTTCACCAGTCAGCGTCTCCCCATCCCCAGCTGCTCCTGGCGCACCATTGGGGGGCTCCTCCTTCTCCAGCTTTGCACGGCGAAGCCCGTCCTGGGTGAGGGTGATGCGGTTCCATATCTCGTACGCTGCGTACGCGTCCTTTGCCGTGTACTCGATGTGCCTCATGGATAGAGGCAGGGTGGCCCAGCGCTTGTGCTCGTCGTCGGTGATCTTCTTCTTCATGTTGTAGTAGTCGTCGATGAGCATGCCAGAGACGTCTCCAAGGGAGTCCAACTCCTTGGTTGCCTCGGCCACCCTCCACTCCTTCTAGATGTCGATGAAGTTGGCGATCTCCAGATTGACACGCTCTAGCCTTTTTTTGTCATCGTCGATGGAGAAGCCTGCAAAGGTGTACCTGGGGTTGGTGAGGAAGTTGTCGAAGACGGTGCACCTTTCAGCGGCGCTCAGTTGGAAGAGCAGCACCGGGTGTTTCTTGCCGATGGAGAGTTAGCAGAGGGCAGGTTTTTGCGTTGCTTCAGGCTCGTTGTTGTACTCGAGATCAATGCCGACGATCTTGTGGCGCTGGAGGCTAAGGTGGCGCTCATACTGCGCGAGGGTGGTCGCCACCTACTTGTTGTCGTTGGTGTGGATGACGTGCAACTTGGTGTTGCCGTGGGCGTCCATGCCTTGGTACTCGTCGGCGAACGCCATGGCCGGTAGTAGGGCTTGGTGTTTTGCATGGAGATGGATGTGATGGAGCGATTTGCTGGCAGCGCAATGGATACTTGTGTTGTTGTGGATGAGAAGGCCTATGGCAGGGGTCTGAATTTAAGGGGAGGGCGGGGGGTGGGATGGCCGCATCGGATGAACTGCACGATCTCGCTGATGATGCGGTTTGTGCAGATCGTGGGTTGGTGTTGCGTCTGTGATCGTGGGCTTCTGGCGATGGAACCGCTCCGATTGGGTGGTTGTATGCGAACGTGGTGTTTTTTAACATGGTTTTTTAATTTTTGATCAGTAGATTTTTTAACCACCACTTTCTGTGCAAACGGGCATTTTGTGATGTTTATATGTATCCTGCGTGATAACAAAACTGCATTGGTTAGAGTTCCGCACTGCATCGTGTGCAACGGAGAACTGCATGTTGTGTACAGGTGCTTACTTCACAGTATTTTTTGCGTGTCCTTGCTGGAGCCCCTGAATAAAGTACAATGTATTTGGCAATTTTATGAGTTTTTCGCTGTGTTCTATACCATGTATTTTATTCATGTAGGTAATCCGGAACTGGATTTGCTAAACCGTACTGCTTCGTGTAGCAAAATGCATTGCATCTTTCTAGTGCTGCGTACTGCATCAATTTTTTTGCGTTTACTTACTGCAGTCCTTGTACGGGAGGGGTAGGGGCCCCCCGTTTTTTTGTGTGGCACTTATTTGAATGTAGACATTTTCTTTTCGGATGTGTTTTCTTAACATGCGTGTTTTTTTATTTTAACTTTTTTTACGAACTGCGTTTATTTTATTTTTGTTTTACAGACGGAACTTCATTGTTCTTCATAGAGAACTACATCATGTGTGTTTTGATGTGGTCTTTCTTATTTTAGCCGGGCCGATTTTGGGCCTGCCCGTTTTATGTTGCCTTTTGCCACACGCGGGCCTCCTACGTGTCCGTTCCAGGCGATCCCATCGCTTCGCTGACAAGGAGAGAGACCGAGAACAATCCCCTCTCCTCTCTTGCAGTTCCTCCCTCGAGCAAAACCGCCGTCGCCCGCAGCAACCGCCGTCGCCCGAGGAACCGCCGCCCTCAAGAGGTTCTTGTTCCTGCATTCCGCATCGTCCGCTCTGCGAGCCCTTGCCGCTGCGCTCCCGCAGCCCTTTCCTGTCCGTTGCCGTCGCCGCACCCTCCCCCCTCCCCGTCGTCACCGTCGCCGCCTGCGCCGCACCTTTTTTGTGGTACGTTTCGCTTGTTCTCGTTCTTGATCGTCCGCTCGTCTTGTTTTGTTATTCTCGTAGTTGTTGTTGTTTTTGCTTGTGTAATTTTTCCGTAGGCAGCCGATTTTATCTCGATTTTGGAGTCGATACTCTTGTGTAGCAAGGTGGATCTAGGGTTTCGTGAGATTTTCGCCGATTTTGTTGCTTAAATCTGTCACTTCGTCGTTGTGCTGCAGGCAAACGCCATGTCTTCGCCGAGCAGAGTGGGAGGAGGAATTCAGGGTATGTGGAGTGCTTATTTTAGGCTTTTGTTTATTTTGTTTGATGTTTATCTAGTTTCCTAAATCATCCTGCATATTGGTTTATGCTCTGTTAGTTGTCAGCGTTCGTTTGCATTATTTTGTCACGTGATGTTTTGTAATTTCTGTTTCTGGTTCTTTTTGAATCAAGTAGGTGATTGTGGTTCTCATAATGATACGCCAATTGGGTCTCGTTGTCCTGGTGGTAAGGATCATGGTGTGGAGGGAGGACATCAATTGAATTCGCCGATTGAACTTCTCCCATAAGTGTGGCCCCTCCTTCTGGTATGTGATTGATTTGTTTATTTTGTGTATGCTGGTTACTTTGATGTTGTACCAATTGGTGTTGCCTTGCTGTATCTAGTCCGGCATTTTGTTGGGAAGAAACATGAAGTTAGTGTATGCAGCACTGTATTTTATTTTCTATATGTGAACTCCACTATATGTATGTGTGAACTGCATTGTTGTTTTATTCAAGTTTTTTGTGCAATGCATTAATTTTTATTTTTAGCTTATGGTTGGAGCACTGCATTTCATATGTCTAAGTGTACTGCATTTGTTCTTTTTGTGCACTTTTTAACGACCATAGTCAAACTTCATTTTGACGCAGTGTCTGTTTTCCATGCTGGGGCGCCTGGGTTTGAGGAGGTTACTCAATTGATTGACCATTATTTTGCAGAGGGTAATGTTGGTGTGAGCTTTGACCAGAGACGTCCCGTTTTGTCTGAGACACAGTCGCAGTCTGTTGATGGTACAGAGGAAGTTACACAGGATTGGATGGTCTCGGAACAGCTTCGTGAATATGAGTTGAAGCAAAGCAAGAAGAAGTTGAGGTTTGAAAGTGACTCAAAAGAGTTTGCGGAGAAGGAGAAGCAGAGGAGAGCTGCAGATGGTGCCAAGGGTGCCAAATTTGCCAAGGTGAAGAAGCCTTCTTTGCAGAAGAAGAAGCTGAGTACTGTTGCTGAGGAAGGTGGTACACCTCGGCGGAGTCCACGTGTTGCTGGCATGAACAAGAATCTTGGCAAGAGAACTGCTGAAGCTGGTGGAAAGGATGATCCTCAGTGCAAGCGACTACATGTCACTGAAGGTCCCAACTCTGATGATGACGACTTTGTGCTTGCTGATTTTGTGAGGGATGTTCATAGTGGTAGACGCAAAGACTGTGGTTCATCTAAGAGTCTACCCAAGCGTGCCCGTGACGATGTCGATGAAGATTTTTGTGGTGACTCTGGCGAGGAGGTGGATGTTGTTCCAAAGGTTTGTTGAAGTGGACTGCATTTGTTTTCTTCATTGTTATTCTATCTGTGTTTTCTCTGTCTCTTTTTTATGGCTAGTCTTCTAATGTGGATTGCATTTCCCTTTACACAGAGGAAGAAGTCTAGTAAGAGCAATGCAGCTGAAGATGATGTTGAGGGAGATGATTCTCGATTTAACAAGACCGTACGTTTGTCGCTTCCCACTGTTTGCAAGGCTGCTGCCTTGTTGAAAGAGGCACACTGTAGTCGTGTTCGGGATGCTGGATTTGGTGTTGTCTTTGAACTGACAGTAAAGAAAAATGTGTCGCGCATTCTTATGTGCTATCTGATGGGAGTGATTGACCCTGCCACCATGATAATGGACTTTGGGAATGGCAGGGTTCTTCGAATCAATCGTGATGCAGTTCATCACATTTTTGATTTACCCATGGGACGTCACACTGCACCCATGCCTGCTGCCAGCGGCCATGATGACTCGTTGAGTGCCCTCAAGGATGAGCTTGGCTTTGACCGTTCAAAAAGTATAGGTGTCAAGGACTTGCTTGAGAAGTTGAAGGCGTTGGTGGAGGAAGATGATCATGTGACTGTTGACCTTGCTGTGAAGGTGTTCTTCCTGATACTCTACCAGAATTTGCTGTGCCCCGGGCCTGCAGTTCGTTTGGGTAGAGTTGCTGCAATGGTAGAGAACATGGATTATGCGGCTATGGCTCAGATGGACTTTTGCCAGCTTGTTGTTGATGAGTTGCAGGCAGCTGTGGTGAGGTGGCAAACAGAAGGCAGCAAGCAGAATTATGCAGAGGGTTGTGCCATTGTCCCCCTGATTATGTATCTTGACTGCTTGAAGCTTCGCAAATTTTCAGTCATGCACACGTTGACGCCACGTGCGTCATACCTGACGACCAAAGACCTGATGAAGTTATACAATGAGGATGTGCTTGTGAAGGGAAAGATTTACTTGGAAACTTACAAATTTGGGAAGCTGCCGGTTAGTGCATCTGAGTTTTTAATATCAGTTTTTTTAAAAGGTGCAGCCATTATAAATCTGAACTTTTCTAGTACTCACATGTGTACTTGTCTTTGCCTCTTGTCTTTTTTTTGCAGTGGAAGGCGTCAGGTGATATTGTGTACAACCGTCCTGTTGCAGTTGTATGCGGCAGCTCTGATGCGGGACCTAGCACTCATGCTAGGTTTTATGAGCCTATATGTAGCCAGCTTCCTGCCCGTGATGATGAGGTGCCGCGTACTCGTGGTTTCATGGCTCGACAGATGTTTGATAATAGAAGCTCTTCTAAACAGACATTTGTTGGCGGCAAAAAACACGAGGAGATTGATGAGCTTCTTGTGAAGGTTTTGAAGTTGACTGAAGATTTGCCAACCTCTGGTGACAGGTTGAGGATAGTTGCTGGTTTTTTCCCTGTTGGCCATGGCCCACGAGATGAAGATATTGTTGCTGCTCACAATTTTGATTGTGGTGTGATTGAAAGCCTGAAGATTGCAGTGACGAATGTTCGGTCTTCCTATGCTCAATTGAGACATACACAGGAGGAAAAATGCGGTCGGTATGAGAAGGATGCTGGGCATATTTTGGATGAAATGAACCGTCAGGACGCTGGGGTTGGCGCTGATAATGTATGTTCTAGGTTTTTTGTTGCTTTGAACCTCTTTTGTGTATTATGTGGACTGCTCCTCACTTTTTTTTGTTTTTTGTGATAGGCTGGAGTGGAATCTTCTGGTGTCCATGGAACTAGGGACGATGGAATTGGTCAGGTACAAGTACTTCTGCCATGTCTGTTCTGCCACGTGTCCCTCTTCTTAAACTTGCATTTGTTGCTTTCCATTTTTATTGTATTTTTTGTGTACTTCACGGTTGTAAAGTGTGTACTGCTTGTGCATAGTTGAATTTTTTTCTTTTTTTGTCGTAACCATCTTATTTTCGTTTTTGGTTTGTTCTATGCCCGTAGACTGGTGTTGCTGCTTGTGATGTGCACAAAGAGTCCTACGATGGCTCTGGGAAGGATGAGGTCTTGGGTGATGCATCGTCCCCTCCGGATGTTGTAGCTGATAAGGTATAGTTGTATTACTTGTTCTGTTAGTGTGTTGTAATCTAATTTTTTGTTGTTGTTATAAACTTGATGTGCGGTGTTATGCTCAGTCATATGCATTTTCATTTACATATGTTAGCTGCAATAGTTTTACATGTGTGAGCTTCAGTCTTTGACAGAAGTGAACTGCATTCAATTTCGCATGCGTGGTCCATAATGTTTTACATAAGTGAGCTTCAGTATTTAACATAACTGAACTGCAACATTTGACAAAGTGAACTGCAGTTCTTTTTTTACGTATATGTGTGTTGAAGTTGTAGTTGTTTTGATACACGTGGGTTGCAGTTGTTTGTTGTGTTAATTATCCCCACGCTCAGTTTTGTGTTATTGTGTGTTTTTTAATCTTTCCACAGCCTGGAGAAGAAAACGTGGAAGTTCACGTTGATCTGAATCAGGGCGGTTGTGCTGTTGATGGTGGTGGCAGTGTTGGTGCTTCTGCATCGGTTGCCGTCGACTGTGCAGACCCTTCTGTAGCTCAACAATCCCATGATGCTGTTTCCCCCAGCCGGCATGAAGATTCTGATTTTGGCATTGAAAAGCCGCTGGAGAATGTCGTCCCTGCTGTTAGTGTTGTTGCTTCCCGTGTTTGTCTGGCGGCCAACGATGTTCCTGAAGTATCGAGAGTGGAGCCTCATGTAGCTGAAGTATCTAAGGACGTTGCGGTTGACCAGACTGTTGTAAATCCAGATAATGCTGATGTTGCTGCAGAAGGGCAGTCCAGTGATGTTGTGTTGGATTCGTCGCAACCTATCCAAGAAAATGTATTGGTCAGCTCTGAAGAACAACAGCATGAAGACTCTGACACTGAAGGCAAGAGTTTTGTTTTGAACAGTACAGTTGAAGTTTTTCTCATTTCATTTTTGTTTAATTACTATGGTATCTGTATTAGATGTTTAATGATAAGTGAAACTTGATCTTTTGTTTATGATTTTCAAAATAGCTAGCAGAATTTCCTTGGCTTAATATTTGAACTTCATTATTTGGATAAGTGAACTTCATCTTTTTTATTACAGATGACGAACTTCCTGTTGTGACACCGTCGAGCATTGATCCAGCTCTCCTGAAAAGATACAATGAGTTGTACGCTTCTGTTACGAGGGTTCGGAAGGACAAGAAGAAGAAGTATGGTTTTTTTAGAAATTGTTTTGTTCATATGTATTTTCTAATTTTGGTTTTTAGCCCTTTTTCTTTGTTGTTATTTTTTTAGTATCTTATGTTTCAGTTTTTCATGAAAAATTCAGGGACATGATTGCTTTTAAGACTGAGTTGGGTGATATTACCATTGGCGAAGTTGGTCAATCCTTTTGGGATAAAGGGATGCTCACTACAAGACTTGTAGATCTTGGGGTTTCTTTGCTGGTAGATAAGTTTAAGGGATCTCCGACAATGGTTGTCCCGTACCATATTTGTGTAAGAATGCAGAAATTTTTGTTTTATTTTTTTGATTTTCTTTTCTGATTTCGTGCGACGACATGTTTTCTTGAGCACTATTTGATTTTTGGTTTTGTATTGGCAGACAAATATTTGGAATGGTGGTACTGTAGGCAGGAGTGTTAAAATGACGTTCTCTTCAAAAGCCGAGGAGCGTGTTGATAAAAAGGATATGGTGAGTAACGTTTTTATGTGTCGAATACTATATTTTTGCGTGTTTGTTTTTATAGTGTTCTGTTTCTTCTTCTTATAATACTTTTATTTATTTTTTCATCCTTTGAACAGGTCCTTTTTGCAACTTTTGATCCGCCAGATATGAGGGATGGCGTTGGTCATTATTGTGTAGTTGCGTTAAATGTGAAAGAAAGGCGGTTTGAATTTCTTGACTCGCTCAATAAACCTGGCAGCGCTGATGCGATCAGGGTTTTTAGGAGGATGGTTAAAAATATCAAGCGTGCATGGAAAGAAGGAAGCTCAAGTTCTGATGAGCCGCTAAATCCTCCTACACTTGATGGATTTGTGTTGAAACATGTCATTGTCCCAATGCAGCCAAATGGGTGTGTTCCGTACAGCCCCTCTTATCCATACTGCTCAAGTTTTTTATTTCATATTTGTGAAACTGATGTTTTTTATTCTTTTATTGCAGGCATGATTGTGGATTCTATATGTTTCAATTCTTGCAGACTTGGGATGGTGTTCGAGTTGCTCAGTTTGGGGTGGAGCACATTGGCTACATCAGAAAGGCCATGCTCTATAGTTGGCTCACATCGAGAAAGTGTTCCCTTGATTTAACATCACTTTTAATTTTTGCAGATAAAGGTTGTTTTAGTGAACTTCTTTATCCTTCCTTTATTTATTTTTTGTGTATTGCTTGCTTCCGGCTCTTACGGGCTTTTTTTACTAGTTTGTTTAGTTAAGTTTGTGATTTAGAATTGATGTGTATATTTTTTTGTTGTGTTAGTGAGATGCATTTTATTTTTTGGGCAAGTGAGCTACATTGTTCTTCATAAGTGGGCTGCATTGTTGTATACAAGCGGGCTGCATTGTTGTATACATTTTTTGTTCTGCATTGCTGTAGACAAGTGGACTGCATTGTTGTAGACAATTGTGCTACATTCTATTCTTTAGTGAACTGCATTTTTTTTATTTTAATGAGGTGTATTACATGTTTTTAGGTTTTTTTTTTGTGCTGAGTGTTTCCATGTTTTTTCTACACGGTTTTAGGTTTTGATGGGGGGCTTCATGAAGGCTGTACGTCACTGTTCGAGTCCCAGGGTTCTGAGGTGGTTATGGAGGATTGTGTCATTGAAATCTCTCCAGATAATTCTGGTTCTTTGGCTGGAGATGGTTTGAACACAGTTGTGGCGTCTGGACCTGATGGTGGAAGTGTTTCTCGACCTAGCTCTCCACGCGATGTATTTGATGTTGATGATGATGATTTTGTTACGCCGTGTCCTCGCGCCACTAGGGCTAGGAGTGCAGCAATTAATCGCCCTCCTGAGGATGACATTGAAATATTTTCGAACAAGAGGGTAGGTGAGAGGGCTTTTAAGTTGAGATGCTCCATAGAAAATTGAAGCCTCCGAGGTTCAAATATATTGATGAGGCGAGGAAAATAAAGGATCTTGTTCTGAGCAAAGATTTTGTAACCAAATACCACGAGTAAGTTTTATGTGTGTGTGCTTAATCCTTTTTGTGTGTTTTGTTTTTAATTTTATTTTTATTGATCCCATATCTGTATGTTTACTGCAGGAATGCGTTCTTTATGGTGCATAGTCCTTTTGGTGATCTTGATACTTACAATGTTGACTATATATATAATACATTTGGCAAAGGAGCTTTAATGGATTCGTATCTCATGGATTTTGTCATTAAGTACTGGAAGCAAGACCCTGAAATGGGTTTAGTTTATCATTCTGGTGAACGTGTGCTACTTTCACCCTTATTTATCATGGTAAACGTGTGCTGTCATTTTTTTCTATTGTACTGATTTTTTATGTCCATGCATGAATGCATTGTTTATTTCTTTTTTCATTTCCTTTTTTGTTCTTTTTTCTTTGCAGTATGTTCTTCAGATGGAAACCTTTGCGACGAGAGATGATGAAGGAAACCCTGTGTTGCCAGTTGTGCATACCACGTTTGTTTTACAAGATGCAGTTAACCAGTTCAAGGTTTTTGTGAGTGATGACGTAAACCTGTTGGATGCAAAACTGGTAAGTTCATTGTTTCCTGTCATTTATTTTTCTGGTTTTTTGCATTTCTTTTTAGAGTTATTTTTGGTAACAGTGGTCCTAGTGGTACGTGTCGAAATAACTTTTCATTTCATTTTCTGTTGTTTTGATGTGAACAGATTATGATGCCGCGCTCCAAGGATGATCATTATTCCTTATACATGATGAACCAGCATCGCCAGACGTTTGATATCCATGACACTAGGAAGTACACTGGCCATCCTGATGTCACGACAAAGTGGCGCAGGACTGATTACCACTCAGATTGCACTGAAGTGGTATGTCATTTTTTCTTGCCAAGTGCAGAGCTTTTTTGTGTTTCTCCTACTGCATTTTTTTATAAACTGCACATGCAATGTTAGCACACATAGAACCACACTTGTTTATGTAGTGCACTGCAACATGTGCGTGACAGAACTGCATTTTTCTCAGGCCCCCCATAATCCTTGTAAAAAAGGAGATAAAAGGAAATGACCTCACGTGCATTTAAAAGAGGGACTGTCTAGACGTTGAGAACAATTTTTGTATTTTTCAGTTCGTCTGAATAGTAATTTGATCTGTGGTGTGTGTTATTTTTACATTGTGCTTCCTTTTTTTGCCAGATGAGGAGGATGACTCAGTTGCTGAAGGCGATTTATGGTGAAAAAGTGTATAAATCTAAGAACCACCCTGACTGGGTTAAATTGGCAGAGAAGCCCTCTTACCCGGTCGTGCCAGCGCAGGGAGCAAACGAGTGCGGAATCTATGTTCTGAGGGTGACGCAGTTGTATGATGGCCAACGTCTAGTTGAGAAAATTATCAAAACCGACGTAACACCTTCTCTGTTTTCTTCTTTTTCTTGTTACTTTTTTTATTATTTTACTTTTTCACTTTTTGTTCTTTATGACAACCTTTTATTTAATCACTGTCTGCATTTTTTTTCTTTTTTCAGCCTGCTGTTGAAGATTGGAAGGCGGAGTACTTGTTCCAACTGCTATTCAATCCTTCAAACATGTTGTGTTATGAAGACATGCCGCTTGAGCTACGAGAACTGATCGCGGATCTCGGGCTTACTTCCCTGTCGCAATCGCAGACGCAATAACAATCTACTTGGTAAAAACCCTGTGTATGGACAAGAACTAGGGGTTCATGTTGTGTACTGTGTGGTGTCTAAGGTATATGTATTAAAAGACTTTTGTTTTTCTGTTGTTGTGATTTTTCGTCAGCTTTTTTGGAGCGGTGTTTTTATGGACAAATATGTATCTGTATATGTATTTTGTATAAATAATTCATACAGTATATATATGTGTATATTTTTATATTTGTTGAACTTACACGTTCTGTGTGAACTGGCATTTTTGTCATGCTTATATGTATCTTATGTGTCGCATAAACTGCATTGCATGTGATGCCGAACTTCTTCGTCCAACAAAAAGGACTGCATTTGTCTACAAGTTTATGCTGCACCTGTTTTCTTTGCGGCACTTTTTTGCCGCAGACCCGGCATTCATGTGTGTATCCTGGAACTGCGTTGCTTTATAATACTGCACTGCTTTTTGCCTAACCAAGTGCACTGCTTTTGCCTAAAGATGCGTCCTTCAGTTGGTTATTTTTTTTATTGTTTGTATTGTAAGGTATGGGGGGTTGGGCCCCCCAACTTTTTTGGTTGTTTATATATTTGTATTTTCTCTATGTATTCCCTGTACTTACCGTACTGCGTGCGTTAGCGCGAGGCCGAGCAGGGGGTGGGAGGGGGGTCGTGACCCCCCCCCCACCCCTCCTGCGAGGCCGAGCCTGGAACAAGCTAGAGAAGGCGGCGACGCGGCGTGCCGCGGAGCCGCATGCGCAGGCGAGTATGTCACACCCCGTCGCCTCCCTGTCTATCTTAGGGGTGTGGCTCTGGGGTTGGGTGCGTCCTATTGTTGGAAAAACAGAATGTCCACACTGCGCCTGTCAACCAAGCGCACTGCGTACGTTAGCGCGAGGCCTCGCAGGGTGGTGGGAGGGGGGTCGTGACCCCCTCCCCACCCCCTGCGAGGCCAAGCCTGGAACGAGCCGGAGCAGGCGGCGACGCGGCGTGCCGCGGCGCCGCATGCGCAGGCGAGTCCGTCACACACCGTCGCCTCCCTGTCTATCTTAGGGGTGTGGCTCTACGGTTGCGTGCGTCCTATTGCTGGAAAAACATAATGTCCGCACTGCGCCTGTAACCCGAGCGCACTGCGTGCATTAGCGCGAGGCCGAGCAGGGGGTGGGAGGGGGGTCGTGACCCCCCTCCCCACCCCCCTACGAGGCCGAGCCTGGAACGAGCCGGAGCAGGCGGCGACGCAGTGTGCCGCGGGGCCGCATGCGCAGGCGAGTCCGTCACACCCCGTCGCCTCCCTGTCTATCTTAGGGTGTGGCTCTGGGGTTGCGTGCGCCCTATTGTTGGAAAAACAGAATGTCCGCACTGCGCCTGTCAACCAAGCGCACTGCGTGCGTTAGCGCGAGGCCGAGCAGGGGGGTGGGAGGGGGGTCGTGACCCCCCTCCCCACCCCCCTGCGAGGCCAAGCCTGGAACGAGCCGGAGCAGGCGGCGACGCGGCGTGCCGCGGCGCCGCATGCGCAGGCGAGTCCGTCACACCCCGTCGCCTCCCTGTCAATCTTAGGGGTGTGGCTCTGGGGTTGCGTGCGTCCTATTGTTGGAAAAAACAGAATGTCCCCACTGCGCCTGTCAACCAAGCGCACTGCATGCGTTAGCGCCAGGCCGATCAGGGGGGTGGGAGGGGGGTCATGACCCCCTCCCCACCCCCCTGTGAGGCCGAGCCTGGAACGAGCCGGAGCAGGCGGCGACGCGGCGTGCCGCGGCGCCGCATGGGCAGGCGAGTCCGTCACACCCCGTCGCCTCCCTGTCTATCTTAGGGGTGTGGCTCTGGGTTGCGTGCGTTCTATTGTTGGAAAAACAGAATGTCCGCACTGTCCCTGTCAACCAAGCGCACTGCGTGCTTTAGCGCGAGGCCGAGCAGGGGTGGTGGGAGGGGGTCGTGACCCCCCCCTCCCCACCCCCCTGCGAGGCTGCCTGGAACGAGCCGGAGCAGGCGGCGATGCGGCGTGTCGCGGCGCCGCATGCGCAGGCGAGTCCGTCACACCCCGTCGTCTCCCTGTCTATCTTAGGGGTGTGGCTCTGGGTTGCGTGCGTCCTATTGTTGGAAATACAGAATGTCTGCACTGCGCCTGTCAATCAAGCGCACTGCGAGCATTGGCGCGAGGCCGAGCAGGGGGTGGGAGGGGGGCCGTGACCCCTCCTCCCCACCCCCCCCCCTGCGAGGCCGAGCCTGGAACGAGCCGGAGCAGGCGGCGACGGGGCGTGCCGCGGCGCCGCATGCACAGGCAAGTCCGTCACACCCCGTCGCCTTCCTTTCTATCTTAGGGGTGTGGCTCTGGGTTGCGTGCGTCCTATTCTTGGAAAAACAGAATGTCCGCACTGCGGCTGTCAACCAAGCGCACTGCATGCGTTAGCGCGAGGCCGAGCAGGGGGGTGGAAGGGGGGTCGTGACCCCCCTCCCCACCGCGCCCCCAGTGAGTCCGAGCCTGGAACGAGCCGGAGCAGGCGGCGACGCGACGTGCCGTGGCGCCGCATCCGCAGGCGAGTCCGTCACACCCAGTCGCCTCCCTGTCTATCTTAGGGGTGTGGCTCTGGGTTGCGTGTGTCCTATTGTTGGAAAAACAGAATGTCCGCACTACGCCTGTCAACCAAGCACACTACGTGCGTTAGCGCGAGGCCGAGTAGGGGGTGGGAGGGGGTCGTGACCCCCCTCCCCACCCTCCTGCGAGGCCGAGCCTGGAACGAGCTGGAGCAGGCGGCGGCGCAGCGCGCCGTGGCGCCGCATGCGCAGGCGAGTCCGTCACACCCTGTCGCCTCCCTGTCTATCTTAGGGGTGTGGCTCTGGGTTGCGTGCGTCCTATTGTTTGAAAAACAGAATGTCCGCACTGCGCCTGTCAACCAAACGCACTGCGTGCGTTAGTGCGAGGCCGAGCAGGGGTTTGGTAGGGGGTCATGACCCCCCTCACCACCCCCCCCCCCTGCGAGGCCGAGCCTGGAACGAGCCGGAGCAGGCGGCGACGCGGCATGCCGCGGCGCCGCATGCGCAGGCGAGTCCGTCACACACCGTCGCCTCCGTGTCTATCTTAGGGGTGTGGCTCTGGGTTGCGTGCATCCTATTGTTGGAAAACCAGAATGTCCGCACTGCGCCTGTCAACCAAGCGCACTGCGTGCGTTAGCGCGAGGCCGAGCTAGGGGTGGGAGGGGGTCGTGACCCCCCTCCCCACCCCCCCCCCCCTGCGAGGTCGAGCCTGGAACGAGCCGGAGCAGGCGGCGACGTGGCGTGCCGCGGCGCCGCATGCGCAGGCGAGTCCGTCACACCCCGTCGCCTCCCTGTCTATCTTAGGGGTGTGGCTCTGGGTTGCGTGCGTCCTATTGTATGAAAAACAGAATGTCCGCACTGCGCCTGTCAACCAAGCGCACTGCGTGCGTTAGCGCGAGGCCGAGCAGGGGGTGGGAGGGGGAGTCGTGACCCCCCATCCCCACCCCCCCTGCGAGGCCGAGCCTGGAACGAGCCGGAGCAGGCGGCAACGCGGCGTGCCGCGGCGCCGCATGCGCAGGCGAGTCCGTAACACCCCGTCGCCTCCCTATCTACCTTAGGGGTGTGGCTCTGGGTTGCGTGCGTCCTATTGTTGGAAAAACAGAATGTCCGCACTACGCCTGTCAACCAAGCGCACTGCGTGAATTAGCGCGAGGCCGAGCAGGGGGGTGGGAGGGGGGTCATGACCCCCCCTCCCCACCCCCCTGCGAGGCCGAGCCTAGAACGAGCCGGAGCAGGCAGCGACGCAGCGTGCCGCGGCGCCGCATGCGCAAGCGAGTCCGTCTAACCCCGTCGCCTCCCTGTCTATCTTAGGGGTGTGGCTCTGGGGTTGCGTGCTACACATGTTTGCGCTACATTTTTGTGCACTGCATGGGTAGCATATTTCTTTATTCTTTTTCCCTCTTACGTATCATTTTTTTCTAGTGTGCGGGTGTGCACTGCTTTGTTGCTTCTATATGCACTGCGTTCGTCATAGTCCTGTGCTGCACGTGTACACATTTTGCACGACGTGCATCCTTCTTTGTGCCAAAGTTGTGACTGGTTATGCCAACGCTGCGGACTGCATGACTTACATTTAAGTACTGCATTAGGTGCACTAATTCTGTGTTGTGCACTGCACGAAAGTGCTTCTCTTGTGGTTCATTTTGAGCATGTACCGCACTTCATCCACACATATATTGAACTTCCTTGTAAGACTTTGGAGAACTGCACGCATTTTTTAGAGACCTATTACGGGACTGGCTAGGGCCTTGTTGTAGCTGGGTGGTCAATTTTTTTCCTTATCTGAAGCATTTTTTTCTTTTGGAGTATATATATTTTGTGGTAGTACAAATGATGTCATTTCTACTGCTTGCACCAACGTTGAGTACTGCACTGAACGAAAGTTGCTGCAGCCCCTTTGTTCTGCATTTGTGCATGCACTGCACTTCATGTATACACTCTGTGAACTGCGTTATTTTTCTTATGTGAACTAAATTCACGTTTTGGTATCACACATTAATTTTTTCAAAATTTTCTGGATACTTGTTCTAACACAAACTAATTTCAGCGAAAGCAATTGATCAGAAGCAAACTATGACACATAAGCAAACAACAGAAATAAAATTTAATGATAATTCTAAAACGACATTGTTTTTACAAAAGAAATGTTCGATATGAAGCAATGGACATAATCAAAAGCTTGCATACATGAAACAAAGAACAACACAACGACTAAAGTAAAATGAAACTAAAACATAGCCCTGAATTATTTCTAGTTGCTGTATTGGATTAAAGCCTTGTTCTTCTTCTGCTTTGCTTCTTTGTCTCTTTTTGCCCTGTCCAGTCCCATGATGACATCGTAGATGATTCTCCATGACTCATATGTTGCGAATGCATCTATTGCTGCATACTTGATAATCTTTTCTGGCAGTGGGCAGAATCCCCATAGAGTATGGTCCTCCTTGTGGTTAATTTTTTTTCTTCATGTCATTGTAGTGAATGTCTATCATCCTGATGTTGGGGATCGTTGCAGAAATTTAAAATTTTCTACGCATCACCAAGATCCATCTATGGAGTTTACTAGCAACGAGAAGGAACGAGTGCATCTACATACCCTTGTAGATCGCGAGCGGAAGCGTTCAAGTGAACGGGGTTGATGGAGTCGTACTCGTCGTGATCCAAATCACCGATGACCGAGCGCCAAACGGACGGCACCTCCGCGTTCAACACACGTACGGAGCAGCGACGTCTCCTCCTTCTTGATCCAGCAAGGGGGGGAGAGGTTGATGGAGATCCAGAAGCACGACCGCATGGTGGTGGAAGTAGCGGGGATCCCGGCAGGGCTTCGCCAAGCGCAAGCGGGAGGGAGAGGTGTCACGGGAGGGAGAGGGAGGCGCCAGGGGCTAGGGTCCTGCTGCCCTCCCTCCCCCCCCACTATATATAGGCCCCCTGGGGGGCGCCGGCCCTGGGGATCCCATCTACATGGGGGGGCGGCGGCCAAGGGGGGGAACTTGCCCCCCAAGTCAGGTGGGGCGCCCCCCACCCCGAGGGTTTCCAACCCTAGGCGCAGGGGGAGGCCCATGGGGGGCGCACCAGCCCACCAGGGGCTGGTTCCCCTCCCACTTCAGCCCATGGGGCCCTCCGGGATAGGTGGCCCCACCCGGTGGACCCCCGGGACCCTTCCAGTGGTCCCGGTACAATACCGATAACCCCCGAAACTTTCCCGGTGGCGGAAACTGGACTTCCTATATATAATTCTTAACCTCCGGACCATTCCGGAACTCTTCGTGACGTCCGGGATCTCATCCGAGACTCCGAACAACTTTCGGATTTCCGCATACTAATATCTCTACAACCCTAGCGTCACCGAACCTTAAGTGTGTAGACCCTACGGGTTCGGGAGACATGCAGACATGACCGAGACGACTCTCCGGTCAATAACCAACAGCGGGATCTGGATACCCATGTTGGCTCCCACATGTTCCTCGATGATCTCATCAGATGAACCACGATGTCGAGGATTCAATCAATCCCGTATACAATTCCCTTTGTCAATCGGTACGTTACTTGCCCGAGATTCGATCGTCGGTATCCCAATACCTCATTCAATCTCGTTACCGGCAAGTCACTTTACTCGTACCGTAATACATGATCCCGTGACCAAACACTTGGTCACAATGAGCTCATTATGATGATGCATTACCGAGTGGGCCCAGAGATACCTCTCCGTCATACGGAGCGACAAATCCCAGTCTCGATCCGTGCCAACCCAACAGACACTTTCGGAGATACCCGTCGTGCACCTTTATAGTCACCCAGTTACGTTGTGACGTTTGGTACACCCAAAGCACTCCTACGGCATCCGGGAGTTACACGATCTCATGGTCTAAGGAAATGATACTTGACATTGGAAAAGCTCTAGCAAACGAACTACACGATCTTTGTGCTATGCTTAGGATTGGGTCTTGTCCATCACATCATTCTCCTAATGATGTGATCCCGTTATCAATGACATCCAATGTCCATAGTCAGGAAACCATCACTATCTGTTGATCAACGAGCTAGTCAACTAGAGGCTCACTAGGGACATGTTGTGGTCTATGTATTCACACATGTATTACGATTTCCGGATAACACAATTATAGCATGAACAATAGACAATTATCATGAACAAGGAAATATAATAATAACCATTTTATTATTGCCTCTAGGGCATATTTCCAACACCTGCCGGCAACATCAGCCAAAGAGTCAAACTTCTTTTTATTGTATGGGTCTCTCCATTCCACCTAAATATCAATGTAGTTGTCGGAGTTGATCTCCAAACCATATAGCTTCAGTTTGCTTTTGTCTCCTTCAATGGCGAATCTGACGACGGTGTACTCACCATTCATGAGGAATTTGTCTAGTTCCATTGGCCTGCAAGATGTTTGTATAGAGTGAATATAGTTTATTTTCTTAGGAGTACCAATGTTTTTTGTTTTGTCTGAAACTGAACTGCAATATGAATATCTGAATCTGTTACATTGAGTAGTTGCTAATACTTTGTTCATCATAACTAGTAAATCTGATAATATATTGCATAAACAATGCATGTTTTGTGCATGATTGTATTCTTGAACTGAATTTCATACATGTTTTGTATAGTAATGTTGCAGTTTTCTATTGTTCAGTCAAATAGTTTGTATTTGGTAAAACAAAATAAAACTGCGTGTATTGCTAGATCATATAATTCAAGAATCGACCACATGAGTGACATACATGGAGCCAGATGAAAACTGTCAATGAATTCATATGCCATGCTTTTTCAAAAATGAAAACCAAAGTTTAAATAGTGGCGATTGCAGTGAAGAAAATTTAAAATCAATATTGACAATCAATAGTACAGATTGATAGTTATATTCTGACCTGTCTTTAGCTGCAGAGATGTGGTAGACAAGGCATTCTTTTTCTACGCATAGCTGGAGCAATGTTGCCCGCTGTGGCTTCATGTAGTGCGTGTACTCGACATCAACGCCGACTAGTTTGACGGGCATTCCGCCGAGCTTCCTCCTGAGCATGGACAGCATCTTGTCCACGTCTTCACCCTTGCTTGTGCAAATGACGTGGAGCTTGTGGTTGTCGTGGAGGTCGACGTCGTGGAGCTCCCTGGTGTACCTGCGGCGCTGCTTGTAAAGAGGTGCATCCGCCATGACTCTCCTCTGCTCTCTCGTGTTTGTTCTGGAGAGAAGAGGTTGGTGAAAGGAAGTTTGGAGAAGAAGATGCAATGGGGTTTTTTGGGTACGAAGCAGTTGTGTTTTCTCCTCTGCTCTCCTGTGCTCTCCTTGACAGGACGTGGGAGAGGTGGAGCGGGGTGGTAGCATGGTGGGGCTCTGTTTTTAGTTACGTGGCAACTACAGAGAGCTTCTGCTATGAGGAGGCTCTGTTAGTGCGTTGGAAATCCGGAACGTCGTGTCCTCTTTTTTCGTGACTTGTTCAGGTATGCACGCAACTGTCAGAAAATGTGATTATTGTGTTTTCGGTGAATTTTCCTATTAAGTGCACTTCTTTTATATCAGAACATAACTGTGTACGTCCACGTAGTGTACTGCATGGAAGTGAAATTTATTCTTCGTGCACTGAATTATATCGGATTAGGATTGATACAGATGTACGCACATTTAGTTTCTTGATGGAGTTCTTTCATGCAGTTCTTTATTTTATAGCGGACTGCTTTGCTTAACTAACAGGGCTGCATTCTTCATTTTAGCGAGACTGCAATGCAGTAGAAGGAGAACTGCATTTCAGAAAAAAAAATACTTCGTGCTTCCACGTGGATAACTGCATTGTTTGGCGTCGCGGACTGCATTTGTACTTTTACTTCGGGCTTTCTGCGTTTTATTAATTAATAACAAACTGTAGTTTCTGGCAGTGCCCACACACATTTTTCTTTTGTTGTTGTTATTCATTTAAAAAATGTTTTCTAATTTTTCTTTGATGTTTTATTTTTTGAAGTTATTGTTTTTTCTTACTGGGCATTGTTGGGCTGTGTTCGGGGAGTGAAGACGCATTTGGGCCCAAGTCGGCCTGTGAGCACGGTTGGTTCCCGGTGCGTTGTGTGCTGCCTAATGTTTAGTCCCACCTCGCCCGCGGAAGGCGCGCCCGACCTGTTTATAAGCGTTGGCGAGGCAGCCGTATCGAACTCCTCTGGTTACTTATTTGGGCGCTTATACACAGCGCTAGATGCTCTATGCTCTCTGACCTGTTGGCCCATTTGTGCCCGGCCCCATGCATTGTGGCTCAGAACGGCTCGCCTACGGTAGGCGGAGACCTACTACGAGACTGGCTGGGGCCGGATGCACATGTGGTGGTCAATTTTTTTTCTTTGTATTTTCTATCTTAAGTATTTTTTTCAACGTAGGGGCGTGCACTGGTTATCAAACTACTCTTGCACTGCATTGATCAGGGTTCTGTACTGCATGTGCACGCATTTCGTACTACATGTTCAGGTCTCATTTTTTTATTTTCATGTTTTTGCTCTTACGTAATCTTTTTTCCAATGTAGGGGAGTGCACTGCTTAGTAAACATACCTGTACTGCATTGATTATGTTCCTATACTACACGTTCATATATTTACGCACTACATTTTTTTCAATGTAGGGGCGTGCACTGCTTTGTAAACCATCTGTGCACTGCACTGATCAGAGTTCTGTACTGCATGCGCACGCATTCCGTAGTACATGTACAGTTCTCATTTTTTGTTTTCATGTTTTTGCTCTTATGTAATTTTTTCAATGTAGGGGAGTGCACTGCTTAGTAAACATAACCCGTACTACATTGATTATGTTTGTGTACGGCACGTTCATATATTTCCGCACTACATATACAGGTCGCATTTTTTTCTTTTTGTGTTTTTGCTCTTATGTATTCTTTTTTATCAAATTTAGGGGCGTTCACTGCTTCGTTGCGTATGTGTAAACTTAATTCGACAGAGTATGTACTGCATTGGTACACAACTTGCACTGCATGCGTCCTATTTGCACACTGCATCTTATTTTCGTTTTGCACACTGCTCGAATCTAATGATTCATAAGCAAACAACAAAAAACAAATTATCACAGGCATTCCGTACGACAAGTTCATCATGAGCAAACTAATTTCAACAGAAAGCAATCTAACATAATCAAAGTTCACATCATTACAAGCGATTCTGCATGGCAAGCAAACTAAGTTCAGCAAAAGCAAATGATCACAAGCAAACTAACGATACATAAGCAAACAACATAAAGCAAATTTGATGATAATTCTAAAACGATGCTGGCATTGGTTGCTCTTTGGCTGGCACCATCTTCTTCTTCACCAGTCAGCGTCTCCCCATCCCCAGCTGCTCCTGGAGCGCTTCTTGGGGGGCTCCTCCTTCTCCAGCTTTGCACGACGAAGCCCGTCCTGGGTGAGGGTGATGCGGTTCCATATCTCATACGTTGCGTAGGCGTCCTTTGCCGCGTACTCGATGTGCCTCATGGACAGGGCAGGGTGGCCCAGCGCTTGTGCTCGTCGTCGGTGATCTTCTTCTTCATGTTGTTGTAGTAGTCGTCGATGAGCATGCCGGAGACGTCTCCAAGGGATTCTAACTCCTTGGTTGCCTCGGGCACCGTCCACTCCTTCTGGATGTCGACGAAGTTGGCGACATCCAGATTGACGCGCTCTAGCCTATTTTTGTCACCGTCGATGGAGAAGCCTGCAAAGGTGTACCTGGGGTCGGCGAGGAAGTTGTCGAAGACGGTGCACCTTTCAGCGGCGCTCAGTTGGAAGAGCAGCACCGGGTGTTTCTTGCCGATGGAGAGTTGGCAGAGGGCAGGTTTCTGCGTCGCTTCAGGCTCGTTGTTGTACTCGAGATCAATGCCGCGGAAGAAGGCCTGGAGGGGAGGGGTGGCGTCGCTGCCGGCCGCTGCCGCAGAAGAAGGCCGGGAGGGGAGGGGCGGTGGCGCTCCCAGGCCGCCGTCGCGGGAGAAAGCGGGGAGGGGAGAGGCGGCATCGCTGCCAGGCCGCCGCCGCGGAAGAAGGCCGGGAGGGGAGGGGCGACGACGCTTCCAGGCCGCTGCCGCGGAAGAAGGCCGGGAGGGGAGGGGCGGCGGCGCTCCTAGGCCGCTGCCGCGGTAGAAGGTCGGGAGGGGAGGGGCGGCGGCGATCTGGTGGGGGATGTGCAGAATAAGGCTGGTGTTATTAGAATAAGACGCTTAAGGGGTGTTATCATAATAGACCCACCCTATATATATATACTCAAGCAATTTTTGGCCTTTTCTAGTCGATCCCCTAAATTTAACGTTGTAAGCTTCAATTTGATCAAGTTCAAAGCAGGTTCAACTAAAAGCAGCATGAATTCAAACATAAACATAGACACTTTTGCATAACCGAACATAAAACATAAATTTAAACTAAGCTAAACTACTTTCGGTAGAAGTAGAGGTCAAGCCAATCCTTCCTCGTCATGTACGGTGTGCCGCGAGCCGGGTCCGGGCCGGTGCCATCGTCGGGGTCATTGGGGAAGGCACTCCTCCACTCGTCGACATCGATCTCCTAGTCCTCGGGGCCCACTTCTACGCCCTCCGCGCCGCCGTCGCCGCCGCCTTCGACCTCGTCATCAGAGGAGAGCGCGAAAACCTTGCCGTCGTCCTCGCCGCCTTTGACCTCGTCATCGGAGGAGAGCGCGATAACCTTGCCGCCCTTCGTGCCGCCGTCCTCGCCGCCTTTGACCTCATCATCGGAGGAGAGCGCGATAACCTCGCCACCCTTCGCACCGGCAAAGATCGCCCGCTCCGCCTCCATGAGCTCCGGGTGCTGCCGGCGGAGCTCTTGCATGTAGGCCTCATCGGCGGCCTCGGCCTCGAGGCGCTCCCATGCCTCGCGGTCCTCCCGCGCAATAGCCGAGCTCACCACCCCTGGCTCCGGCAGAATGAGGTGGACCGGACGTGTGCCAAGGGGAAATTGAGCCTAGCCGCCGCGCCATGGTAGCGGACCTGCCAGCGGTCGTACTCCTTGGCCGCGAGCTCAGCCGTGTGGAAGCTACCAAGCCACCGGCGGGTGTGGGTCTCCCGATCTGCAATCTCGGCATCCCACGTCCCCCACCGCCACTGTCGGACCCCGAGGTAGGACCTCATTGGCTGCCGGGTCCGAGGGAGGACGGGTAAGTCCTCGAACCGGCGTAGGGGCGCGGTGGCGGGCGGATCGGGGGACCAGCGACGGCGGATCAAGCCCGCGGAGGATGACGGGGACACCTGGGCGGCCACCTCACCTTCGTCAGGTGAAAAGGCAGTGATAAACCTCTTTTTGGCCATTGGCTCCTCGAGCTCCTCGGCACACAGGCAGAGGTTGAGGATGGAGGCGCCGGCGATGGAGGCGACCTACCAATGGTTTCGAGGGTTGTGTGTGTCTGTGTGAGCGGAGGTTTTGGGGAGTGTGTGGTGTGTATGGAGGGGGGCGGGGGGCAAGGTGGTGTTTGAGGAAATACTGCGGCAACTGAAAATTTTACTAGGCGGGAGTAACAAGGCGGGGCTACCGAAAATTTGGATCAAGGGCGAGCAGATATTTTTGAGATTGCGAGGGATGCAGAGGCGGGAGTAAAATGCTGGGGCTACTGAAAATTTGAATGAAGGGACTGAAGCAGAGCAAGAGTAACAGACATCGCACACGGTCCGCACATACTAATCATGTGCTATCAAACATTAAAACCTTCCAGGCGGTAGATATTTTTGAGATTACGAGGCAGTAATATTTTCGAGATTGCGAGGGATGCAGAGGCGGGAGTATTTGGGGAGCAAGCTAGTGTGCTTGACATGCCGGCTGTGGACTGTAGCTGACGCACCTTCTCTTGTAAGCCATAGGCGTACTATACACCGACGGTGCTCCAGGATATTTTGTACTACATCTCACACGGTTGGTGATAATAAACTGTGTGTGATCTACTTGATTTTTCAACTTGATTTGAATTACATAATGGGGTCACAGCGGCAATGGACGGTGTTTGAATTGCTAGACCATTTATCTACAGTGAACATGCAACTATATGTGTGTCATAAAAGAATTGGAATTATTCAGGGTTCATTTGGACATTTTATACATTAAACTGGTTTTCTAGCCATTTCAGGTGCACAATTCAAAATTAAACTACATGCACATGCTCCGGTGCATATAAATTGGTTGAAAAATTAAATCTGTGTCCTTGGGTGCACGCTTAGGTCCCATGCAATAAATGGGAATGAATTTCAAACACCGGGGCAGGTTTGGGTATAAGTTTCCACAAACCAGAGCTTCTCACAACAAGTGTGATAGTTTTGGTAGGGAACGTTTCACCTTTCTGGACGAAACGATATCCGTTGCCTCTTCTTGATTTCAATTTTTTTCCTACTGTCAACATAAAACAACAGGAGTGTTGTGTTAATGTTTGAAATTTTTCGGGGTTCGTTTGGACATTGTTATACATTAATTGAGTTTTCAATGCATTTATGCGCATAATTCAAATTTGAACTACATGCACATGCTCTAATGCATCTAAATTGATTGAAAATTTAAATACGTTTCCTTGGTTGCATGCTTAGGTCCCATGCAAGAAATGGTGATGAGTTTCGAACACCACGGCACCATGGCTCTCCGGCAAACGTCGATGTACTTGCTTTATAATTCTAGTAAATCCAAAAGTCGTCCGAAATTCATGAAACTTGGCATGCTATCATGGAGCGGCATCGACATGCCGTGGTAAATTTTTGTCCCATTTGGGGCAGATTTTAGTATAAGCTTCTCACAACAAGTGTGATGGTTCTGCCAGGGAACATTTCACCTTTATGGACGAAACGATATCCGTTGCCTTTTCTTGATTTCAATTTTTTTCCTAGTGTCAACATAGAACAACAGGAGTGTTGTGTTAATTTTTGAAATTTTTCAGGGTTCGTTTGGACATTTTTATACATTAATTGAGTTTTCAATGCATTTATGTGCATAATTCAAATTTGAACTACATGCACATGCTCTAATGCATCTAAATTGGTTAAAAATTCAAATCTGTGTCCTTGGTTGCATGCTTAGGTCCCATGCAAGAAATGAGGATGAATTTCGAACACCACGGCACCGTGGCTCTCCGGCAAACGGCGACGTACTTGCTTTTGTAATTCTAGTAAATCCAAAAGTCGTCCGAGATTCATGAAACTTGGCATGCTATCATGGAGCGGCATCAACATGTCGTGGTACATTTTTTGTCCCATTTGGGGCAGGTTTGGGTATAAGCTTCTCACAAAGCAGAGCTTCTCACAACAAGTGTGATGGTTGCGGTAGGGAACGTTTCACCTTTCTGGACGAAACAATATCCGTTGCCTCTTCTTGATTTCAATTTTTTCCTAGTGTCAACATAGAACAACAGGAGTGTTGCGTTAAATTTTGGAATTTTTCAGGGTTCATTTGGACATTTTTATACATTAATTGAGTTTTCAATGCATTTATGTGCATGAACTACATGCACATGCTCTAATGCATCTAAATTGGTTGAAAATTCAAATTTGTGTCCTTGGTTGCATGTTTAGGTCCCATGCAAGAAATGGGGATGAATTTCCAACACCTCGACACTGTGGCTCTGCGGCAAACGTCGACGTACTTGCTTTTGTAATTCTAGTAAATCCAAAAGTCGTCCGAAATTCATGAAACTTGGCATGCTATCATGGAGCGGCATCAACATGTCGTACTAAAAATTTTGTCCCATTTCGGACAGGTTTGGGTATAAGCTTCTCACAAACCAGAGCTTCTCACAACAAGCCTGATGGTTTCAGTACGGAACATGCCTCCTTTGGGGACGAAACAATATCTGTTGCCTCTTATTGCTTTCAAAAAAATTTGAGTGTCAACATAGAACAACATGAGTGTTGTGTTAAGTTTTGGAATTTTCGGGGTTCGTTTGGACATTTCTATACATTAACTACGTTTTCTAAGCATTTTATGTGCATAATTCAAATTTGAAATACATGCACATGTTCCAGTGCATATAAATTGGTTGAAAAATCAAATCTGTGTCCTTGGGTGCATGCTTAGGTCCCATGCAAGAAATGGGAATGAAATTCAAACCTTTGGGCGCCGTGGCTCAGCCGGAAAGATTGAGAAACTTAGTTTTTTAATTCCTATAAATCCAAAACACGCCTGAAAATCATGAAACTTGGCATGGTGTCATGACATGGCACCAACATGTTGTGGTAATTTTTATGTCTGATTTGCGAAGGCGCACACATTAACAATCAACAAAGTCATTTTGGAACAAGTGCTGTCACGTTACAAATCGGAAACACAACTATTATTGAAACCGTGGGCGTTCAACTTACCAATTATGTGCCGCCACATGTCCCCTTTTTTTATTGACTAGGAGGTGTCGTGCGGGGTAGCTATGGCGTGCGATCAGACCCCTGCACGTGCTCATCGAGAGGAGAGCCCTTTGACCTCTATATGTCGTGCACCTCCCTCCCAATGTCTCCATTAATGGCGCCCGAGCCCCTATTTCATGGCGTGGCTATGTCTAACTGGACTGAGATTTAAGAGAGAAAATGAAAATCTGAAAAGAAATAAGTTTTGCACGGATCTTGATGTAAGATCCGACGGACCTACATAGCATCGACTACGACTTATAGCAAGCATGATGAATATAAGGACGATGACAGTGGATAATAATTGTCTTACATATTTAGGAACATAATTAAAAAAAGCCACATGCGGCAATGCCCGAAATACACAAGGGCAAAAGAAGAAGGAAGACAACGATCTGGCTCGCTGATCTCTTCTTTCATGATGCATTGCTGCAGGCCGCAGGAACTAGTCTCCGCGGCGAGCGGCGATGAGCTCTTTCTTGTCCTCAAGATATTGCTTGAGAGCATCCATGGATTCCTCCACCAGCCTTCTGCGCTCGATGCGCAGCATGGCATTCTCGTCCATAAGTTTCTCGACAATGACGCCGGTCCTCTTCAACAAGGCAGTGGTCTCCTCCTGCTGCTCCGCACTTCCGACGACTTCGCCCTCAGCTGGTCGCGCTCGGCCCGGAGCTTCGCATTGCTCTCATTTAGTTGCCGGGTGACGCCGGTAGCCTATTCAAATGAGGCTTTCATGTCATCCTGAAACCTCGCCCAGCCGGAGATCTGATCCATCAGGCTAAGGACGATGTCATGCATGCGCCTGTAAGAGTCCTCGCATGTCTGCGAGACATTTTCCCAGGCCGCCGCTGTCGGTGTCAAAACCGGCGGATCTCGGGTAGGGGTCCCGAACTGTGCGTCTAGGGTCGATGGTTACAGGAGACAGGGGACACGATGTTTACCCAGGTTCGGGCCCTCTCTATGGAGGTAATACCCTACTTCCTGCTTGATTGATCTTGATGAATATGAGTGTTACAAGAGTTGATCTACCACGAGATCGTAATGGCTAAACCCTAGAAGTCTAGCCTGTATGACTATGGTAATGAGTATATCCTTTCCGGACTACACCCTCCGGCTTATATGGACACCGGGGGGATCTAGGGTTACATAAGAAGGAATCTTCATAGTTGGTTGCCAAGCTTGCCTTCCACGCCAAGGAGAGTCCAATCCGGACATGGTACAGTCTTCGGCCTTCGCGTCTTCACAGCCCATCAGTCCGGCCCACAGATAACAGGTCGGACGCCCGAGGACCCCTTAGTCCAGGACTCCCTTAGTAGCCCCTGAACCTGGCTTCAATGACGAGGAGTCCGGCGCGCAGATTGTCTTCGGCATTGCAAGGTGGGTTCCCCATTCCGAACTCCAAGATAGTCTTCAGATGTAATGATTGTATCCGGACCTGTATACACAATTGCAGAGGATATAATATTTCACGAGTCCAATTCGCTGACAACTTTTTGGTAATATGACATCACGCCTGCTCGGCCATTATTTTCGAACCGTTAGCTAGCCCGTCGCCTCACGTCTCGAGACGTGGTTTTATTGGCATGTCTTATCCAAGCGGAGATCGTGTCTCCCCTTTTTTATGGGATTCTTATCAGCCCGGACGTGGGTAACCCAACCGTCGCGTGGGTACAACTCCTTGGGAATAAGTAAGTTTTGAGGCCCAGGCGGAGACGTTCGATATTAGTGGCCATTATATAGGGGTATAGACCCGTCTTTTTCTTTTACGCTTGCTTCTTCCTCAACCCTTGCTACCTCGAGTTCCAACACCCGGGTTTCAGTCGCCACAAACTCCAATCATGTCCGGATCCAGCCATCAAGGCCGGTGGGTGGCTTCCTCTGTCACGGAGGGAGACATTGCGGGCGGCGAGGTATCTAACCGCGGAAATCCTTCATCGGCTTCCTGCTGAGGGGCAGGTTATCCCCACCCCCAGATCCGGCGAGAGGGTCGTGTTCATGTCCCACTTTCTCTGCGGGTTAGGGTTTGCACTTAATCCCTTCGTCCGAGGACTCATGTTCTATTATGGGCTAGATTTTCACGATCTGGCCCCGGACTCTATTCTTCTTATCTCGGCGTTTATCGTTATGTGCGACGCCTTCCTCCGAACTCCTCCGCACTTCGGCTTGTGGCTCAAGACCTTTGATGTGAAGCCGCAAGTGATAGAGGGAGAGCAGGCAGAGTGCGGTGGTGCCATAGTGAGAAAGCTTGCTAGCGCCGTTTGGCTGAAAGGATCCTTTGCCAAATCCTCCGATTTATGGCAGCAGGGGTGGTTCTATATCACCGAGCCCCGTGGCTCCAAGTGGGCAGCCGCGCCCGCATTCCGATCCAGCCCCCCAATTCAGCTTGCATCGTGGATTAATAAGGGGTTGGACTGGGGATCAACGGATGAGGTGCGGACCTTAAAAAGTCGCATCCGAAGCTTCATTGAGAGGGACATCAATATCGTCAACGTCGTTCAAGTAATGCTAGTCCGCCGGACCCTGCCATGCCAGCGACGACCTCTCCGCATGTGGGAGTTCAATCCGGAAGGGCCGCGGACTCTTCAGCACTTCCTCGGCACTACGCATGAAGGAATGTGGAGATTATTTTCCGGGAAACGAAAGCAATGGCCGGACACCACCGAAGATATCGGCCTAGACTGTAACCATCTGGACACCCCGGTAAGCACCCGTTCGCCGAACACCTTATAATCAGTCACCCAATGACAAGACACTGACTGAATCATCTTTTTCAGGGCTGGATAAAGAAGGTGGAACGGATTAGGTGTCTGGCTCCCCTTCCCGAAGACTCAGCTAATCCTATGTTAACAAGGATGCTGGCCTCGGCACCATACCAGGCGCCAGTAAGGGAGGGTAAAGAGGAGAGTGAGAAGACCCGAGATGACCTTTGTTCCGGAGGTAAGTCGGACACTGAGTCCGGAGAAATCGACCTTTCCTCGCCTGAAGACAGAGGCGAAAGAGGACCCAGTATCCCTTCTCCGGGCAGGAGGAAAAGGGTCGCCTCCGAAGGCTGGGAGGGGCGGTCTCCTAAGAGGGGCAAGATGCCACCGTCGAGCGGCTTGGGTTTGGAAAGCGACGCCGTTGAACAGCTCCAACAAGGGGACAGATCCTCGGCCAAACCGTAAGTGAATCCTGAGTACTTTGATAGTGTCCCGCTCCTTTGCCATTACCGAAGATATACGTAATGCGTCCATGCATTTTTACAGGTCGGCACAGAGTTTTTCTGGGCAATCCTCTTCTTCGGGAAGTCTCCTCCCAGAGATGATGGAGAGCGAGACGCCTCCCCCAACCTCCTCGCCTAATAAGGCAGACGACTCTGAAGTGACATCGCGGAGGGTTCTTCTTGATCAACAAGTTACGCAGGGGATAAAAGAGGCAGTATCCGAAGGTGGATCTCCGACCGTTCGGGATTCTGGGGCTGATAATAATAAATGCCCCGGACTGTCTGGCTCGCAGCCGACGGTGATTCTGGAGACGGGTGAACAGATTCCTTCAAAGGATGGTTGTGCTCCTAGAGCGGCTTCCGTAGACCCGAAGGCTCCGGATATATTGCGGGACATGTTGCGGAAAGCATCTGTCTCGGGGGAACAGCGTACCTTGATGGGTACAGTGGTTGAGAAGATTTTGTCTACGAAGAGCGGATTGAATGAAGCCTTCATGAGCCTGCTAAAAGGCTTCGAGGTTTGTAATATAATGTTTTCAGCTATGTTTTATTGGCAAAGATGCACCTGTGCATAGGTAGTAGCCCCTGAGACTCGGGTTGGCTTCCACTGGGAAGCGAACGGAGGATCAAAAAGGATTACTCAATGACTGATCTGATGAACTTGAACGCGGGTTGTTTCCCCCTTAGCTACTTCCCAGACTATGGATATTGCCGAGCTGCAGCGGAAGCTTGATGTAGCAGGGGATGACCTTGCATTAATCAATATGCGTCTTGACGAGTCGCAAGGTATGTATTCGAGGCAATCCCCATACATTTTTTGTGGTATAAGCATGATGCTAAAGTCTATATGCTGGAATATGCATGGCTGCAGATGGTGCTGCCGCCGTTGAAGTTCTTCGAGCGGAGCTGGCCTGGGCCAAGGAGCAGGCCCGGTGTAGCAATGCAGCTGCCGAAAAGGCATCGGCTGAATTAAAAGCCGAACAAGCTGCAAGGCGCCAAGACGAGGAGAAGATATCCACGATGGCACTCGAACTGAAAAATGCTACTGGCCCCTGTGAACTTCTAGAGAAGGAGAATGAGGCCAAAACGGCTGAACTGTACAAGGCCTTACAAGAGGCGAGGGAAGCGCGATCGGAATCCAGAGCAGCCCGTGAGGAGATCCGGCAAGCTAAGAAGATTGCGGCTGGTAAGCCCTTTCTGCTACAAACTAAGTTCGGGGATCCGAACTATGCTCAGCTTGACCGAGTGTGGAGTTCTCCGGATGAGTTTTTGGACTTGCCGAAGAGTTCTTCTGATGCGGCGCAGTATAACCAAACGCGAGAGGGGTGCGCAACGGAGAAGCTTTTCTGGTCACAGTTTGGCGCTGAATGAACAGATGTCCCAATTGGCCGAACTTCATAGGATATCCAGCGGTGCCATGAAGGATGTCATAATCCGGTTGTGGCCAACTGAGCCTATTCCGGATAGCTACTTTGGTTTGGTGCAAAGACTTGTTGACATGGTGCCGCGACTCGATGCTATGAAGCGGTCGGCGTGCATTGAAGGTGCACGGATGGCCTTTGCCCGAGTCAAGACATTCTGGGGAAAGATGAAGGCCATCGATGTCGCGGCTAAGAGTCCACCCAAGGGCAAGGACCGTCCTGAACCGGAGCATTATTTTGAAGACGTCCTAGAGGCCGCCCGCTTAATAGAGGGTCAATGCTCGAAAGACATAATGTTTGAGTGAGGTGTATGATAATTGTAAAAGACAATTTTATAGTTAATCTATTTTTATGTTTTGCTTGAAAGCTTGTATTCCTCCTGTGCGACCGTTTTAATATAATCTGAAAGTTTTCCAGTCATCGGCTTCAGCCCCCTCGTAGGAAGTACGGGGGTGTTCGGAAAAGCATTTAATCACTCTTTATCCAACGTCTTGGTCCATGAAGGAGGTTATAATGCGGTGAGCTAGGCAATCGGACTATAGGGCGTTAACACTTTCACTTAGCCATAGGAGTTTTATGGTGGGACTACGACATAGCCCTTGGTATGTATGCAGCGTATTATAATATGGTGCCTTACATATTTGATCTGAAAAAGATCCCTCGTGTGACATGGAGAATCGCTAAAGATTCCAATAAGTCGTCAAGTGGTTGACCAGCTCTCGCCGCATCATGACAATCAGTTTTCGGCTTTCTCTACTGAGGTACTTGACCGGATGAACCGGAAGCACAATCGCAGTAGTTCTCCCTTTACTACCCTAACCGATGGAGCGGAACGTAGGGTAGCAAGCACAGGAGCTGGCCAACCCAACTATTGACCCAAGACAATGATTCGGAGCTGATGCATATAAGGCCAAACTTGCGACGCCGAAGTATGCTATAGAGTTGTTCGGACTTTTGTTGGCAACTCATTTGTTCCCATACCGAGCCCCTGGCGGGTTATGCCAAGGTATATCTGTGAAACAACCATGGGGGCCATATTCATTGGCGAAACGACATGGATAATTAATTCGGATACTTTTTACTGGGACTAGAGTGGTGTGCCAATGATTACTTTATATATATATATATTTAGACCACAACCCCGGCTATTTGACATGCTCGGGGTCGAAGGCGGAGGAAGAGGCATAGTACAGGCTCGAAATAAAGAGTGTGGTCTACAAAAAGTTATTTTGGACCTCCTGTCGCACTTCTGAGCCGCCTGTCCTCGGCGAGGGGAATCCTTGATGGAAGTACCCCTTAGGTGAGTGTACAGATCCGAACTCCGATAGAGTCAGTTTTAGATGTTTGTCCTGTTCGTCACCTGTTTTTCAGAGATAGTGAGGGAAAAATAGAAAGAAAATAGATAAAATATGTTACGGGAATGCTTGCAGGCTCGTCCGTAGTGTGCTTCCGCCAATGCCCATGGTATCTTGAGTGCGTAGTGATGTATGCGCGGTACAAGTTTTGCAGGTGTACGAGGTGAGCGGCGAAAGCCGGACTGCTATTTCCGCTCCGGGAGTTGTCGATCCTCAGGTGGAAATTGCTTCTGACCCCCGGTATTTCGTTGGTGAACCTTTCCATCGTCCCTGTCGCCTGGCGGCCTCCTTCCCTTGTGTTCGGCATTGAGCTTGCCGGCTTGCTTAAAGACCCAGCAGTTTCTGTTGGTATGATTAGTTGGTTTATCGGGGTGGCCGTGAATCTGGTAGGGTCAGTCCAATATCCTGTCTAGGTTGGATGGTTCGTCTCGGTTCGCCTTGAATGGCTTCTTCCGTTCACCGGGCTTGGGATTGCTGAATCCGGCGTTGACCGCTGTGTCGCGTGATTTTTCGCTATCATTGCGACTGTTGTGTTTGCTTCGCCGTGGCTTGCCGTTGTCGTCTCGGATTTTGGAAGTGCCCAGGTCACTGGCACTGTTGCTTCTACGAGCGAGCCAGCTGTCTTCTCCCGCGCAAAAGCGAGTCATTAGAGCAGTAAGGGCTGTCATGGATTTAGGTCCTTCTTGACCGAGGTGGCGTGCAAGCCATTCGTCTCGGACGCGGTGTCTGAAGGCCGCAAGGGCTTCCGCGTCCGGACAGTCGATGATTTGGTTCTTTTTTACTAAGAACCGAGTCCAGAGCTTCCTTGCTGACTCTCCGGGCTGCTGGACAATATGACTTAGGTCATCGGCATCCGGTGGCCGGACATATGTTCCTTGGAAGTTGTTAAGGAAGGCTTCTTCCAAGTCTTCCCAGCTGCCTATGGAATTTTCAGGCAGGCTGTTTAACCAGTGCCGAGCTGGCCCTTTTAGCTTTAGTGGGAGGTATTTAATGGCGAGGAGGTCGTCTCCACGGGCCATATGGATGTGGAGGATAAAATCTTCTATCCATACCGCGGGATCAGTTGTTTCGTCGTATGATTCAATATTGACGGGTTTGGATCCTTCGGGGAATTCATGATCCATTACTTCATCGGTGAAGCAAAGCGGGTGTGCGGCGCCTCTATGTTGGGCCACACTGTGACGTAACTCTGAAGGAGTCCATTTGCGGTTTTCAGCTCGGACGTGGCTAGGTTTGTCACGTCTGAATAGGTAGCCATCGTCGCGTGTCGAGGCATGCCTTCGCGGTCCGTAGATCGTTCTTGCGTGTCCTGCTCTACTGTCCAAGTCCCGCTGCAGGTCATCTGGACAATCGTGAGCTGTGTTATTCTTGCCTTTATGGCGAGGTGGGGCGGTCTGGTGTTCGGCTTGAGTTGCCTCTTTATCCGGACAGAGTTGTCGGCGACCTGCCGCATTGTGTGATGATGGTACGGGCTCCAATGCCTCGTCATCGAACTGATGCAGCAATCTATGCTTCGGGTAGCTTTTGGCTAGGCCACTAAGGCCGTATTCTTCGGCGGCCAGGACTTTGGTCCATCTATCGTTGAGTAGGTCTCGGTCAGCTTGAAGGTGTTGCTGCTTCTTTTTCAGGCTCCTTGCAGTATCTATTAGCCTGCGCTTGAAGCGCTCCTGCTCGAGGGGCTCTTCGGGTACGATGAAGTCTTCGTCGCCGAGGCTTACCTCATCTTCGGAGAGCGGAAGGTAGTTGTCGTCCTCCAAATTGTCGCTGGGCAGGGCCTGTTCATCGGGGCTGGCTTGCCCGTTTTCCTGTTCTTCCTGTTCGGATCTTGCTCCAACAGGGTCTTCATTGTTTTCGGCGTCGTCCGGAGTACTATTTTCTCCGGTGCCAGCGTTGCTGCGATGTGACTTAGAGCGGTGTTTAGGGCGCCGGTACTTAGACTGTGTCTCAGGAGGTTTATTCTCGACTGGATCTTCTTTGTCATCATCGCTAGCTTTTTTAGGTGTATCAACCATGTACACGTCGTACGAAGAGGCGGCCGTTCCGCGTCTCGTGAATGGCGGGTCTTGGCCTTGCTCCTTATCGGCATCGTCGTTTATACCGTCGATGTCTTCGGAGCCATAATCTAGCATGACGGTTAAGTCCTCGGCAGTGGCTATGAAGTGGGTGGCGGGTGGGAAGCGGAATTCTCCGTTATCAGCCTCTAGCCCGAACCGGACATAGTTCGGCTGTGAGTCCCCCCGCCAAGGACAGGTTTTTTAATGAATTTAGAACGTCGCCCAAGGGCGAGTGTTGGAAGATATCTGCGGCGCTGAACTCGAAGATTGATAACCGATCCAGCTCTGCGCCCGTAGGCGTGCATGGTTCGGAACTTATAGCCGGAGACGAGTCTGGAATTCCGTTGACGCGGACATTCCCAGGTGTTGAGTCTATGTGCGGCTCCAACATCGCGGACTCTGCGGGTTCGGATGGTGCAATCTGCTCCGGATCTAAGGCCGTAGCAGTTACAGAAACCATCTCCTGAATCTGGTCCGACGGCAGATTTAAGTCATGTTCGTCGGAGCGAGGGGGAGCGATCGTCGCGGTCTTGAATCCATTGAAGATCAAGTCTCCACGGATGTCCGCAACGTAGTTCACGCTTCTAAATCTGACCTGCTGGCCAGGGGTGTAGCTATCGATCTGCTCCAGATGGCCAAGTGAGTTGGCCCGCAGTACGAAGCCGCCGAATACGAAAATCTGTCCGGGGAGGAAGGTTTCTCCTTGGACAGCGTCATTATAGACGATCGAAGGGGCCATCGAACCTTTCGTCGACGGCACAGTGGAACTCTCAATGAAAGCACCAATGTCGGTGTCAAAACCGGCGGATCTCGGGTAGGGGGTCCCGAACTGTGCGTCTAGGGTCGATGGTTACAGGAGACAGGGGACACGATGTTTACCCAGGTTCGGGCCCTCTCTATGGAGGTAATACCCTACTTCCTGCTTGATTGATCTTGATGAATATGAGTGTTACAAGAGTTGATCTACCACGAGATCGTAATGGCTAAACCCTAGAAGTCTAGCCTGTATGACTATGGTAATGAGTATATCCTTTCCGGACTACACCCTCCGGCTTATATAGACACCGGGGGGATCTAGGGTTACATAGAGTTGGTTACATAAGAAGGAATCCTCATAGTTGGTCGCCAAGCTTGCCTTCCACGCCAAGGAGAGTCCAATCCGGACACGGGTACAGTCTTCGGCCTTCGCATCTTCACAGCCCATCAGTCCGGCCCATAGATAACAGGCCGGACGCCCGAGGACCCCTTAGTCCAGGACTCCCTCAGCCGCGGCGCGGGAGGATATCTCTGCTGCATTCGCGGCACTGCGGGACATCTCTTCTGCTTCCGCGGCGCGGCCGGACCAGTCTGCTGCATCGACGGCGTGGCGGGACATGTCGGCTGCTTTCGCAACGAGGCGGGACATCTCTCGTGCTTCCGCTTCCATGCTCGCCTCTCCTTGGTGGCAATCTCTCGACCCAGAACTCACGCTGGCCATGGCAGACGCAGGGGAACGATGATGAATGACTTGTTTGTTTTTGTGGATGAGGAGTTGAGGAGGAATGTGCAGTCATCTTGGAGTAGTAGTATTTATAACTGAGTACTAATATGCTCCTAAGTGGGAAACCGTTTAGGTTTTGATCGGTGTGAACAGGTTTGCAATTTGGAATGTGACGGGACGCAGGCTCAAAATTTATTGATAGTTCTATAATTTCTAAGTGCGACACTATACCCGGACGGCGTAACGTGGGAACGCTTTCTCGGCCACGTATGTGGCATTTCTGTTCTGTTGCCTAATCGCAAATAGTTAATCCTTCTGAAGCGTATGCCCTCAATCACACATTGTTAAAAAGTAATGCGGTAGACCTCCTTTAACATGTGTTAAAAAAACAAAACAAAAACAAAACAAGGACCTTGAGGTTAATTCCACTGATGGGATGTGTCATAAATGTCCTTAATGGACCTTTAAGATACATCCCATCAGTGGGATTAACATCAAGACAACTTCCCATCCGGTCATCCATCTCATGCCTACTCCAGCCTGAGCACAGTTAACTTGAGAGTTCTCTTGGATGAGCTATTGGTGGAACACCTAGTCCTTGCTGATATAGGATGCCCACTTCGCATCCTTATGGCGTACCCGGATGACCACCCGTCGCCCAATGGCCAATAGATGTTGTGTAGACAGAGCATATCACATACGTCTTATTAGAAGCAATCGTCTGTGTTATATCGGTCTTCGCACACATTTCTGATTACAGACTTGTTTGCCGCGTATCACACACATCTTGATATATTGAACCGTTTATGTTCTCTTGTCTCAACGCAAAACAGTTCATCCGAGTGAACCGCATGCTGTATATCGCACACACCTTGATCTGGCTGACCGTTTTTTTTTGTGTTGCCTAATCACAAACAGTTCATCCGAGTGAACCGTAAGCCGTATATCGCACACGCCTTCATCTAGCTGCCCATTTCTTTTGTTCTGCCACATTGCAAATAGTTAATTGAACTGAACCGTATGCCCAGCATCGCACACGCAACTAAAATCTGAACTGTGTTTGATGCATCCTCCATCGCAAACGTTTTGCACCTTTTTAACCGGGTTTTTTACACCACCGTTTGCGACTAATGCATCGCACACGGTTTCGTCGAAGGGTCTCTGAACGTAGTGTCGCGTTAGCAGCAACCTGCAGTAGTGCCTGTTAGTCCAAAGAAGTACCAGAGGGGGGCTCCGAGGGGAGCACAACCCACCAGGGTGGGCCTGGGGGCCCAGGCGCGCCCAGGTGGGTTGTGCCCACCTCGGTAGCCTCCCGCACCACCTCTTTGCTCTATAAATACCCCAATATTCCAGAAACCCTAAGGGAGTCGATGAAAATCAATTCCAGCCGCCGTAAGTTCCAGAAACCACAAATCCAATCTAGACACCATCACGGAGGGGTTCATCATCCTCATTGGTGCCTCTCCGATGATGCATGAGTAGTTCATTGTAGACCTACGGGTTCATAGTTAGTAGCTAGATGGCTTCCTCTCTCTCTCTCTCTTTTGATTCTCAATACAATGGTCTCTTGGAGATCTATTTGATGTAACTCATTTTTGCGGTGTGTGTGTTGGGATCCCATGAACTTTGAGTTTATGATCAGATCTATGTTTTTATCCATGAAAGTTATTTGAGCCTTTTGATCTCTTATATGCATGATTACTTATAGCCTCGTATTTCTTCTTCGAATCTTTGGTTTAGTTAGGCCAACTAGATCAATTTTTCTTGCCATGGGAAGAGGTGTTTTGTGATGGGTTCGGTCTTACGGTGCTTGATCCCAGTCACAGAAGGGGAACCGACACGTATGTATCGTTGCTATTAAGGATAACAAGATTGGGTCTATTTCTACATAAATAGATCTTGTCTACATCATGTCATCATTTTTATTGCATTACTCCGTTTCTCCATGAATTTAATACACTAGATACATACTGGATAGCGGTCGACATGTGGAGTAATAGTAATAGTAGTAGATGCAGACAAGAGTCGGTCTACTAATCTTGGACGTGATGCCTATATAATGATCATTGCCTGGATATCATCATGATTATTTGAAGTTCTACCAATTTCCCAACAGTAATTTGTTTACTCGCCGTATAATATTTTTCTCGAGAGAAACCACTAGTGAAATCTAAGGCCCCTGGGTCTCTTCTTTATTATATTTGCCTTCGTGATCTAATTTTATTTGCTTTTATTTTCAGATCTATTAATGCAAAAACACAAAAATACCTTGCTGCAATTTATTGTTATTTATTTTATCCCGCGTTCCCGCGAGATCTATTTATCCAATCTACTACAATTTTACCTATCTTTTTACCCATGAGGGATTGACAACCCCTCTCTTATGTCGGGTTGCAAGTACTTGTTCTTTGTGTGCAGGAGCCGTTTACGTGGTGTTGCGTGGTTCTCCTACTGGCTCGATAACCTTGGTCTCGTCACTGAGGGAAATACCTACCGTAGTTGTGCTCCATTATCCCTTCCTCTTTGGGGAAATACCGACGTAGTTCAAGCCGCATCAAAAGGAATTTCTGGCGCCGTTGCCAGGGAGACATCATCAACATCTATCAGGTTCCTAATCACAAATCTCGCCTCCTTGCAATTTACATTATTTTCCATTTGCCTCTCGTTTTCCTCTCCCCCACTTAACAAAAATTTGCCGTTTTATTCGCCCTCTTTTTCGTTCATCGTTTTTTCTCGTCAGGTCTGTTTTTTAGTGCAATCTTGTTGCGTAGTCACAATGACTCAAGAGAACACCAAAATTGTGTGATTTCTCCAATACCAACAACATGATTTTATTAGCACTCCGATTGCTCCACCCGCCACTAGTGCAGAGTCTTGTGATATTATGCCACTTTGTTGAATCTCGTTATGAAAGATCAATTTTCCGGTACTCCTAATAAGGATGTCGTGTCCCATCTTAACACATTCGTGAAATTATGCGATATGCAAAAGGAAAAAGATGTGGACAATGATATTGTGAAGTTGAAATTGTTTCCGTTTTCTTTGTGAGATCATGCAAAAATTTGGTTTTCTTCTTTGCCTCGCAATAGTATCGATTTCTTGGGATAAGTGCAAGGATGCTTTTATTACTATGTATTGTCCACACGTGAAAATCATTTCCCTTAGGACACAAATCTTGAATTTTAAGCAACTTGAGCATGAACATGTTGTGCAATCTTGGGAAAGAATGAAATTGATGCTAAGAAATTGTCCTACTCATGGTTTAAATCTTTGGATGACCATACAAAATTTTATGCGGGATTGAATTTTATTTCTAGAAATCTTTTAGATTCTGCCGCGGGGGGTACTTTTAAGGAAATTAATTTGGGTGAAGCTACTAAATTGCTTGATAATATTATGGAAAATTATTCACAATGGCATACCGAAAGAGCTCCTACTAGTAAAAAAGTCAATTCGGTAGAAGAAATAAATTCTTTGAGTGAAAAAGTTGATGCTCTTATGAAGTTGGTTGCTAATATAAATTCTCCCACTGATCTTAATGATGTGCCTTTGTCTACTTTGATTGAGAAAAATAGTGATGCCGTAGATGTAAATTTTGTTTCGCGAAACAATTTTAATAACAATTCTTATAGAGGTAATTTTAATCCTAGACCTTTTCCGGGAAATTCCTCTAACAATTATGGTAAATCCTATGGTAATCCTTCTAAATAATAATAGGAACACCTCTGATCTTGAGAATAATATTAAAGAATTTATCAATGCTCAAAAAAATTAATACTATGATAGAAGAAAAGTTGAGTAAGATTGATGATATGTCTAGAAGCATTGATAGGATTTCCCATGATATAGAAAATCTCAAGATGAAAATTTTTGTGCCTAAGGTAGAAGAATCAATTAAAGCTTTATATGTTTCTATGGATGAAAGTAAGAAAAGAACCGCTATGCTTAGCGCCAGAAGAGAATTATTAGAAATGGCGTTTTCTAGTGATTGCTTTCATATAAATGTTGAAGATCTTAAAATGATTGGTGGTTCTTCTATTGATCTTCTTTGTTTAGTAAAATTAAGATTGATGAAAAGGGATTGAAGAAGAGTTAACTTTAGTTAGAAGGCGTTCTGATAATTCGGAGTGTGAAAATCTTGTTGAGAAAATTGATAAAAGTGGGTTTGAAGAGGTCAAAATTTTAACTAGTGATGTGCCCACTCTTTTGGATTACAAAGACTTTAATTATGATAATTGCTCTTTGATTGATTGTATTTCTTTGTTGCAATCCATGATAAATTCACCTCATGCTTATGAACAAAATAAAGCTTTTACTAAACATATTGTTGATACTATGATGAAAGCCACAGAAGCGACAAAAATTCTGAATTTTTTACACACGATTGATATACAAATTGCCCACGTTGTCCTAATTTTTCGAAATTTAAAAAAAAAATTAAGTTACAGAAGTATCGAAAGTTTTCAGATTGCTACAAACTGTTCTGTTTTTTACATATTCTGTTTCCTTTGCGTTGTGTGCTTATTTTGATGGATCTATGGACTCTTTTGAAGGGTTTGAGACATAGCAAAGTTGGAATACAGTAGATACTAGTAAAATGCTCATGCGTTGCCACAGGCCTTTTAGTTTTTGTTATGATTGTATATATACTCATACTGTTATTATTGTATAAACCTCGGTGAATTTTGGCCTCTTCTACCGACATCGTCTTAACACCCTCGTCAATGGATTCTTTTTTAATGTTGACACAATCCATCTTCATCTCTCTCATACCCTGCAAAAATAAACCCTGCAAAAATAAACCAGATGTGAGCTACCGGATGCGAGCATGTGATCATTTTTAGTCAGAATGAGTGGCATCCTGCTTTTTAGTAGAGTGAGTCATACCCCAATTTTAATAAACTGTAGTCTCACCTATAATTCACTTGTTGGCAATTATTCTCATAAATGACTTGTTAGGGTATGTGATATTGTTCACTATATAAAAAATTATGTGACATTTCACTCATAGCAAATAGTTGCTTTTCCCTAAGAAACCAAATAGGGCTCATTTTCTTCTTATCTTAAAAGTAGCAATTCATGCTCTCACTATCTCACCGCTTGCACAACACTCATATTCACATATCACTAGGAGAACGCCCGTGCGTTGCTACGGGCTACAATGTATACTAATGAATCAACCAAATGATTAAGGCCGTCTCCACTCTTCAAGGTCGAAACCCATTTCTTCCTCGTACGTTCAGCCGTGTTCGAACATCAAACCAGCGCCCAACATGCTCCAATATGTGGGGGAGAAATATGGTTGTCCGGTCTACCCACCATATTATCTTCAACGCGCAGTCCCAACCCAAAAAACACACCCTAGGACGCACTCTTCTCTTTTCAACATATTTTATACAGTAAGAATAACTATATCGCAGCAAAGAGAAGAAAATATTTTATAATTATTACCTCATCAGATCAACATATAATCAGAGACTTCACAACTCCAGGTCACATGAAATTGAGACAACCCACTATGCGATGTTGGCATTATTCAACCAGAAGACACCACTCCAATCATAAGTGTTGACAACTCAATCAAGGGCAAGCCGCATGCTTGTGCTCGGCATTTTCTGCCCCAATCTGACTAATGTTCACCACCATCGGCACTCGCACGACCACATATTTGAGTTCAATGAGTCATCACTTAAATAGTTGATCTCGTAACGGAAAATGCAGCGAAAAGCGTGATTGATCATATACGGTTCAAAATTTAGAGTATTCTATATTGAACAAGGTACTTCCGTTGACAAGGTATATAATTGTTGCTTTGCACATCTATTCCACTAAAGACCCAATAGCACAATTATATTTATATCAAGATGAAAGAAAATATTGTTTTTGTTACATGTCTATTTGGTAGCTCACTCCATGATCCCGCAAAAAAAAGGTAGCTCACTCCATGCAACAGATTCTAGGGGTCTGCTGGTTGTCAAACTATGGTATGCACAGGTTTTGAGCAGCAAGTGGAGCTAGGGATGAAATAATACTCCAGAATATTAAAACGTGATGTGGATGACTTCTGCTTGTAGGATCCATACAGAAGGATTAAGCTAGGTGCTCACAAACCTTGTTCAGGTTGCAATGGTGCCTCCTTAATAGTACGAAAAAACCACCAAGGTGTCTGCCCAAAAGTTTTTGCTGCACCCAAAATAATCCATAGTTAAACAACACAACTCAAACTAAGAAACAACAAAAGTATAAATGAAGATGGTAGATTTGTTATTACAACAAACAAATTGAGTGAGATAAGAGCCTTTTGATCAGGAAAGGTAGATGAGCCAGGTGGTAACGAAAAGTAAACATCCAGGAAAGGGAAATAACATGGGAAAGTAACCAATCTATTGTGCCACCCCCACATCGGCAGTGTGGACAAGGACAATGAGAACCCAAACATCCTCACCAACCTCTCTTGAATTCATGGCTCCAGTAGCAGCTGCTACAACTGCAACATAAATTATAGTGTGTTCAACCACGTGCCGTTCGCTGCACGGCGACGCGAGCAAAGACAAGGTCATCCTTAATGGCTTATGTTCATGTGAAATAGGCGAAATGGACCGTCGGGGATGCATCTAGCAGGGCCAGTAAGAAATAAGGCACACATTAGTTGACCCAGCTTAAAGAGCAGGCCCTATGATGTACACATGTTTTGCTTGTCAAGCACAATCTTCAGACTGTGTCCAAACTATCTTATTGCTTTGGCTATACGTACTCAAGTTATTTGTTGGTTGTATGCGCTCAAGGCACAATCTCCCTAACTTTAGGTCAAATGGTCCTGGTTAATTTTCTATCTGCTTACTCGACGGCATAACTCGGGGGATTTGGCAATCAACCGCTGACAAGGGTTTTCCCGTTCCTTGCTGCGAACACAAATATTGGCTATACCTCAATACTCCTGAGAGTTTAAAAAACCCGCATTGGGACTCACAGGCTTCTCATTAAACGACCGGCAAATATTAGTTTGGGCATGAGTTTCAGGTTACAATGCAAAAACATGACCACACAGTCACTCCTGCACCCGCTGTGTGCTGAATTCACACTACATTTCGGTCTTCCAGAAATATTGAAATGTAAGTAGATTTTTTCACTTAAAGCAGCTGTACAGCCTTCAGTTTCCAGTACAAATAAGATTACTAAAGCATTACAACATTACAGGGAAAAGGGTGATAAATAAAGAATATATACAATAGAAGACAAGTATTACCCAATGTAGACAAGTATTACATGCATTCAATTACTTCACATTAGTAGCCCAATGCCAGTAGTAAAGTAACATAGTATTAAGCTTAGCCAGAGCTAAGAACTCAAGTGTTTCAGAGTAATATACCTCCCCGAGCACATAATGTCTTTCAAATGGTTGATTAGTCCGAGATGGTAATGTAGTTACATATTTCCAATCATTCAATTGCTTGACCTGTGATAGGAACCAAAAAAGTATATTAAAGTATAATGATTAGCTAGCGTTACAGACTAAAACAACTACTGGATTCTCCCCCTATTATCTTTCAAATAGTTACCTACTCAAATCAGAGATGGTTTAGAACTTGCAGATTTCCCATTACGGAATCTTGCTTGGCGCTTCAACTGTAGTAACAGCCTACATTTTTTACTTCTAGTAAAGATTAAACTTGGACCATTTGATAAATCTCGCAGCCATGTCAACATACAGCAATGGCACCCACAATACAAAAGTCGAATATTGTATCCCTAATATACATCAGGAACTTGATTAAAAAGTATGCGATTCACGGTGTTGCCGTCGTCGAGGGTGAAGAACATGTCCATGTTCAGATATGCCTTGCTACTCACCATCCTTACGAGCCTAACTTGTAGACCACCCAACCATCATGTAAGAAGCCATATCTATAACCTTTCATTTTTGTTTACATCAGCTGAACAATATTCTCAAACAAACCTACTGGTAACTGGCACATTGTGCTTCTTTACATTGTAGCCTTGGTTAAGTTCACCTTAGTGGTGCAGGCAAAATACGATTTATGTTAAACAAGGTATCAAAATACTCCGGATATGTCATTTCAATTTGGAATAAATTCCGTGGCAGCTGAGTAATAAGCATACAGATTGTTCGTGAACTCGTCGCCAAAAATGTTAGAGCAAGCAGGGTGTTGACGTCATGTCCCCGTCAGCCAGGTCCCCTACTTGGTATACTAAAATGTGTATGCATTCAAACAAATTAGAGCAAGCACACATTCTTCCTTGGCAATCAAATGGACTACATAGCTAACCAAATTAACGCTCCACGAATCTTGGGAAAGACCAGTGGGTTTCTAGCCACTAATCCTTCTTATGTTATTGTTTTTCTTTGTTTTGATCAATCAGCGGTCCGGCAGGTGGTAAACATATTCTGAATATTTCATTCGTTAATCAGAAGTTCAGAACTAACCGTTGGAACATATATGTGGGATCGACATCATGAATATATGCCCATTCTTGGAGTAGGTCGCGGCACATAAAGCAATAAATGGCAGATAATATCTTTATTGATATATCAAACCATGTGTACATGATTGTGCGAGGAGCTTTGACTGAGTGAATGAATTGCTGCATAGTGTATACCTTCTTCACATGATGATTGTCAGTGTATGTCCTTCCCATCAGGAGCTCCTTCCCGTCAATTATCTGCACACAACGCTCTGGTGTAGGTTACAGTTCAGAACAACAGCCATGCTAAACGAGACATCATGTCATTTCTAGCCACACATCATCTTTGGTTATTAGGCCGGAACTGTCCAGCAAACTGGACCTCGTAGTTCCTAGTTCACAAGCACACAAAACTTAAGATACTGCGCTTGCATGTGCAAAAGTACCCCGACGAGTATTGCATTACCTTTCATTACATTGCGGGCATTCAAAAGCCATCACAACGACCTGCAAATTTACAAACGCATATCTACCACCGTTTTAAAATCAAAACAATAAGCTTTCGCAACGAGAACAGAGTGCGATGAACCTTATCTCCTGGAAGTTGGGAATCGTAGTCAGCAGCAACCTCATGGTGCCCTGACCAAAAGAAAGTACGCATCAGAATTCACAATGAGTCAAGCCGAAACCAAAGGGAATGGGGTTAGGAGCTGTGCCACAGATCAAGGCACTTATACTCTCGCCGCAGCGCATGCAGAGAGACTCATAGACTCGATTCCGTGAAGCGTCTCATCGCTGCTTAGGCATCCGCAGAGGAGCGGAGGTCCGTCACAACGCGCCCTTCTCTGACCCCTGCTGCAAGCTCGCCATGTTGCCAAAATCATAGAAGGCACTACAAGACAAAAAAATAGATTTGTAATTAAAATAAATCTAGTTGTGAGATGTGAATATTTTAAAAATCGAAAGCTTGGAAGAATAGAGATGGTCACATGGAACATACCGAATACCAATAGCGCACTAAAGACAATCACAAGGCAAATGCCCTTTCCGAGACGTCATTGCAGTAAATGTTCGAATAATATCCTTATCATCAACTGACTTGACTACCTCCTGCTCATTGTAACTTGTAATACATGACTTGAACCATTCATTATTGATCTTGCTACGCAGTTTGCTCCCTGTTAAAATAAGATCACAATTTGCTCTTTGTTAGTGCTCGGCAGAAAAACAAAAGTGTTCATAAAACTTTAGAAAAAGACAAATAAAAAATACAGTCATGCAAACTTAAATAAAATGAGATGTTTGGCTTGACAGAACAAGGATTACAGGATCAGGAAAATCAGCTTTATCGACAAACTTAAATAAAGTAGATACTTGGTTGCAACTAAAACAGAATCAAGTGTTGTAGAGCCCTCCAGTACAATTTTCGGTTGGAAAGACAACTCAACCAAGGGATTAGCTAACACAGGTGCGAAATTCACAAGATAGCATTAGCTCTGAAAGAAAAATATCTATACAGACGTACATATATTACAGAGATATCATTAGTTCATTAGTTCTGAAGATCATACACAGTGACAATACAATGGATATCAGAAAGGAAAACACTTACAGAGCCAGTCTGAATAGTGAATAGTATATGCAGTAATGCAGATGGCACCAAAGTATGAAGCAAGTCTGGGATAATTTGGAGATCTCAAAGAAATATGGCATGAAGAAAAATAATAAACAACAGTCAGCTTCATGCAAGAAACTTGCATCTGGAGTAACATCAATAGTAGTTACTAAAGGCTGACCAACTATTCTTGCCCGCTCCACATATCTGTAGCACTATTAAACTCTTGTTGCATTTGAAACCTCTATTCCTTTAGTTTTACTCGATTTTCAAAGCAAGCCGGTTGAATGTGTAGCTCTGAGATTCCAACTCTACATGGACCAAGTAAACCAGAGTAAGCTAGCTATGAGCCTATGACTATAAAAGTTACTTGTAAATTTGACTGTCTATCATGTCTGAATTACATATATTTTCACCAGCTTGGCAAACTAAGTAAATACATATGCGGCAGTGTTACTTTCTCAATACTTGAACCAAGAAGATACAATATGATATCAGAGAAATAACATTAACCTTCCACTTCGCAACAGGATTTTATTGAAATCGTAAACCCAAGAGCACCACCAAAGCAAACAACTACCAGAAACGGCCCGACCTGTATGATCTCTAGTCCTGCAGCTGCACGTCGTGACCGCCGCTAGTGATGGGGCACGGTCGTCGTCATCATCTCCACCTGAGGCGTCTCCTTCCTCCTCCGTGCAGGTTCTCGCCTATAAGTCTCCCCCTGCCTGCCCCCCTCCCCCCTCCGCAGCCGTCGCACGACGACCACGTGATCGTTGTCAGCTTCATGGGCGGTAGAGGCAGGGACCCGCCACCCGTTTCAGAATCACGGCGATTCCCAGGGAGTGCTTGGCTTGCTTGTTGTCCATTCGTACGGCTCTGCGTCGCAACCACTATCATCAATGGAGCCACGACAGTCGTCCTCTCCGTCTCAGGCTCAGATGTACATGAGCTAGATAAATCCTTATTACTCTCCACAAGCAACATAGTCAATGACACATATAGGAGCAACCTATATCACACATTATTCTCAAGAGCTAGTTAAGTTACCAACAATCATTTATTATTAACCTCAAGCACTATAATTCAAAGAACATAAAAATGAGGAAAATCTGAACAAACATAACCATTTGGTTTTTGGACACTGCTAAGATAAATATTCAGATATCTTGATGTTTAAAAAAGCCTATCAATGCTTTGGAATAGTTATGGTCTGGTCAGAATGGGCCATTTGTTTTGAGATTTGAGTAATACACAGTATATTCTCAAATGGCAACGTGTACATGAACACCAACCTGCTGAGATCAATTTTTTTTGCGAACGTACTTGCTGAAAAATATGGAGTCTGCAAGACTACAATCAAGACATTGTGTCTCTCACTTAGGCTTTACATATTACCGAAAAATATATAGTCTGCAATCAAAATATTGTATCTCGGTCTTTTGTCAGCAACATCTAAGATTTCGTAAGCTATGACAGCAAAAGACCAACAAGTGCAATAATTGGAACATGGAAGAAGCTTACGTGGACATGATGCCATCGGGTTGTATGCCAAGATCGTGGTTGTAGAGCTCCCTCTGTCTCCCTTGCCAAGCTCTCCCTCCGACCAGCAGTAGAACAGCCGCTCCTGCTGCTTTTGAACTCTCCTTCCACGCTGCCGCAGATCAGTTGGCGACGTAGGCCAACTCTCCCTTGTATCGTAACGTTGAACAAAATATGCATCTATGTTTACTTTCCTTGTATCATCACAACGTATGGTATAAATTTGATTGTGTCCCTGCCATAAATCTGAATCCTACATAATATGAAAAAAGAAAGACAGATTTGTTAATACAACATAACACGGATTTGTTAATACAACATAGTGATAGTACAGGATGGGTATGTGGTATCTTGTTTGCTCTCGGAGAGTGTGATGCCCTTCCTCCTAATCTTATTTAAGCACTGGATCTAAAGAGGCATCAACATTATGATATGAACTATGATAGTGGCAGTATAATATGAACTAATCTAACAGAGAGTTTGATGTCCGTTCTTCTAATCCGCACTGCACTGCTCCCTCCCTGTGCTAATCTAACTATAGAAAAATCACCACAAAATGCGAGATTGGGCACCCACCTTCTGTCGGGCTGCTGCTGTTCCGCCGACATGGAGGCTCTGCGGCGAGTCCCCCGGCCAGATCTGGCCACATCGAACACCGGAGTGGCAAGGCCTGGCCCTCTCTCCGTCAGATCGGGTAGGGGAGGGGAGATCATGGCCTTGGATGAAGGGAGGAGATCGGGTAGGGGAGGGGAGATCGTGGCCTTGGATGAAGGGAGGAGATCGGGTAGGGGAGGGAAGTTCCTAGCCTTGGACGAAGGGAGGAGGGAGGCCGAGACCCACCTATGCCAGGCACGTGGTCGCCGCCCCTCTGTACATGGCTGCCCGGGGAGGTGGGTGGCGGTCGGCTAGGGAGGGAGGTCGTGGTGGCCGGTTCCTCTTGAACCTCGGCGGCGGCGGCTCCTGTCGGATCTCGGCGGCGGTATAGGGCTCCACTATGGCGGCTGGGGCGTATTCCCCTCGCACGCCCCTACTGCCTTCCTGGATCGTAAGCGGCGTGGACGGAGGGAATCGCTCGTGCGTGCGAGGGTCTGGTTAATTTTCGTAGGTTAACCATCGTAGATTTTTTTAGGACGATTTTCTGTCGCTGAACCGTAGTGTTTCACAATGGGCCTCGTGGTAGCATGCTGTTTTTTTTGTCGGTCTCGAGGGAGGAGGGGGGGATCGCTGGGTAGCGGGAGGTGGGAGGAGGTACCAAAATTAACCGTGGGAGGTGGGACTAAAAAAAACCTGGAAGCGAGACTACCAACTGCTCCCTTAGGAGTTTAGATTCTGCTGGACCACTCTCCTCATCACGGTGTCATCGCCGCTACCTCTCCCAACCATGACTTCTCAGCCTCCCCTCGACGCCACAACATTCAACTCGCACATTCCTTATGTTATTTAGAAGGATGCACATTCCTTATGTTATTTAGAAGGATGCTTCCATTTCTTGCTTACTGATAGACAACTGCTAATTTGTTATCTGTATGCTTAGTTTCTTTCACATTCGAAGTGCATCTTTTCTGTGTCCTTATGTTAAATTCCCACCATCATATGCGAACTTGCTGACAAGTGAAAAATATGTAAATAGCTTGAAAAAGGGTGGATGGGCAACCTATCAATTTGAATTTTCTAGTTTTGCAATGTAACCGCAAGCAAGCAGCTAGTAAATAAGATGAACACGAGATCTTATGTTGGACATGGTATCCAGTTTGTAATTTAGAAGGAGCGTTGCAATTACCCCTAGTAATCCATATTCAACGGAAGAAATAATATGCACATGAGCAAGCAAGGAATGACATTGTGTGTAATTTGTATAAGATAAGAAAATTAATTATCCATATTTGCCTGTCATGATAAACACCAATTAGGCCCTATCATTTACTACTCCCAAGTAACAACGTTTTTTAGCAAGAACAAGATTCATAACCCACACATGATCAGACACTGCAGCAGTGGCCTGTCCTCCAAAGTATGAGTGCATCCATCTTGAAACAAGTTTATACCATCATCCGTAAGGGAGGCCGTAGCAGAAGGTTTAGACAGCCTAGAAACCCATGTGTCACTTTTAATTGCAAAGATGCAACCAAAGTGCAATATTCAAAAGCAAACGATGGTATGGCGGCACTTGCAAAATACTAACTGTTTGTATAGTATTACGACAACTACCTTGCTAATCAGGAAGAAAATTTTCAGGCAGCTTGTCCTTGCAATCAATCGATATACAACTGCTTTAGGATGTCGTTCCATGCTTGCCAAAATTACAAATTTTCAACGAGATATGGCAAGCTCCACCTTCACAACACTGAACTGAAGAGCTCACCAGAAGAAATGCATTGATCGGTAAGCTTAATATTCCTGCTCTTCTTCCTCCTTCTCCACCCACTACCACTGCCTTCCTAATCCGACCACCCACACATACTTTAAATTCAAACACTTACCCGTGTATTTATGTTATATTTTATAATGTGCTTGTCTTAACAACGTCCGCCTATAATTTTTTATTGGATCAGAGAAATTTCTCTCACACACACAGAGGAGACATATTAGTAAACAATATTAAGAAAACAATCAAAGTAGTAAACAACATTAAGAAAACAACCAAAAATTTTTAGAAAACAATTCAATAACTACTTTGATTTAGTAGCTTTTCCGCAGCCTAACCTCAGGCCTGCGCTTCACCGAGCTCCGGCCGGTACCGGCACCGACCCTGATGCCAAGCTTTTGCTTGACAAACTCGAGCATGTCCTCCCCTGAAACCTCTGCGACGCCCTTGTCAGCCCAGTGCCCAAGCGCCACGACGCAAAAAAAAAAAAAAAACTGACTATTTGGAGTCTCTGTACGGATGGTTCAGTAGCTTATTGAAAACCTATACACTTTGCAACATTTAAGTGTGTGATTGGGGAAAGGAGCAGCAAGTTCATGTTGTTTTCTCATTCTAGTTTTCAAAGTATAACTGCATGATAGTAATCAGTACTTCCAAATTGGATCATGAGTGGAACAGGATCATGAGTGGACTCACTGGAGTGGTAGTGCGAGAAACAGAGATGTATCGCGCAGACCATCTCGAGGTCGTACTTGTCATCATACTCGAGGCTTGCAGGAAACTGCTCGTCTCCAATCTATCGGAAATGGATGGAAGAACACCGTACAGAAAGGGAACCAATGCAAATAACCTCCCCTACCTAGAACTGCTAATTTTTTACTGCAGATATAAGGATGAAAAACAGAAGTTCAGTGAATGCCTTACTTCAAGAATATCAAGACCCTGTAGTGGAGATCTATGCATCTCAGTTTTGGTAGGGGAGGTTCACTTAATCTGACAGATAACATCTTCACAATTAGAGAGACCACAACTTTGTTCCTCGACTAATTAAGAGTTCCGTTCTGTTTGACACATCAATTTGAGCAAACATAAACACTTGTAGTCAGCGGTTCACTGAGTCTCGCATGGCATGTAAGTAACTTACCAAAGAGGGATTAATATCTGAAGGTTTCACGAAAATTCTTGGTGGGATTTGTTGAACGACTGACCTTAATGCATCCAGTGTGCTCCCTATGTAGGCATTCATGTATTCCACACTATCAGTGTCATTCGCAGATGCCTTGCCTGAAGTGAGATGCATGCCACATCAATCATAATAGACTGGAAGCCCCCATAGGTATGTGCAGAACCATGGCCAAACTGCTGTAAATTTTACCGAATCGATTAATTTTAGATGAAAATTGATTAAAAATTTGGAGATCAGTGTGGCCAGAAAGTAGATCGACTTGCCATTCTCTTGGACATAAATGGGGAGCCGCCCATAGGTTTCAGGTACTGCAGCACACATTTTAATTCTTCTGGGTCATCTGGACAAGCCGTTGGGACGTACTGCACTCAAGAGAAAAAGTTCCATGAACCCGATCCAATTCCCAGTTCAACTACTTCATGTCCAAAACAGTGGAAGCAAGTAGCATCTTTGACAAAACTAGTTGTACACTTTTACCCCACTTGTCGGGTCTGTTCTAGAACCTGTATCATGGATGAAGATATCCTGTAAGTATATGTTTTGAAAGCTTCGACAAACCATTTGGTCAGTATATATGTTAAACGAATCAAATTCCCAATTTTAGCTGTTGAACTCATGATCAATGCAGCATTACGCCCATGCAGATACAAAATTTGCTTACCTCTCTGGTAAACTAACATGTCTGGTCCATAGTCACGAAAACCTTCCTTTAAAGGGTGACACGGGAGCCAAAAAAATTTCAGCAGAATAAAAAGAGCACTAAAAAGTATGGTATTCTGAGATCTGCAGACACTATAATATACCTGATCTTCATGGGCACTTCTTTGGCCAATGGATATGTGGAAAAAAATTGTGTATAAAGAGTAAAGAATTTTCGTAGTTCCTCACAAACTGCAACACGAGTATCAAGCAAGACATCAAACATCTTTATGAATAGAATTGCTAGGAAAGGCCTATTTGATCTGCTATAAAATACGGTTTACTTGATAAATAATGAATACAGCTCCTGTGAAGAAAGGTCTAATTCCTATATCTGCACATCACACAGCCGCGAGATAATGTACTTCGCTTAACACGGACTATGCTTGGTAAAAGTTGGATGTGTCCGTACCTAACATAAAATTCATCTTATGCTTTTTATTATCGAGTGCAGCTGTTGCATACCTTGTGAACTTTGGCCTCGGTGTGGTATCCGTGTACTTATCAAGGCCGGCATGTCAAGAGGACCAGACGCGAGTGGCGTAGCCAAGATTTTAAACCGAGTGGTCCAATTGATACAATTTTTCTGCACAAACAAAATATAGCATGCCAATATAGTACTAAATCACAAAAAATAAATTAGCACACCTTCTCATAGGTTTATTCATCTGTTGGAGCGAACCCATTAACCAGTTCAGTATAACGATTCTGAATTGTAAGAATCTGGAAAGCACAAGCAAAACCACACTCTGAATAATAATTGAACTATAAGAGATAAAGTATACATGCCAGCCAGTGATGCTCCTACCTTCACCAGCTTGTGTGGTGCGCATGCCGATGCCCCTGTGTCCTCTTGCCGGCTGCTGCACACAGCCAGGCATGTCTCTGCCTAATGCTGCTTCTGCTTATCGGACGCCCGCATCACCGTTCGAGTTCGACGTTTAGTCTGGAGAACGATCAGACGATCGGGGATCGTACAGGTACGAGGAGTCAATCACAGACGTACCGTAGACTTACTGTCGTTCGGTATTTGCAGGCCTTCGGTACGAGGAGTCCCTGAAGCATTGGGCTGATGGCAAATGGATGACGCCCCGGTGATTAGGGCAGTCGCCTATAAGATAGGACGGAGTGGAGGCATCATGTTGGACGGCGGCGGCGTAGTGGGCTGGAAGACAGCGTTGGAGGGAGCATGGAAGTGGCGCAATCCAGAAGATGGTGGCCGCCAGGAAGATGGGCGAAGCGGAGGCGTTCCGTCGGGCGGCGGCAACGGCAGGAGACAACGGCGTTTCCTCCCTCTCCTCCACGGATCCAGCGTCAGGGGTGTAGCAACAACGCACGACGGAGATCGAGGGAGAGGGCGGAGCCGTCGGCGGCGGCTGGGTCTGTTCGCTCGTGCGGGGGAGAGGTGAGAGAGGCACCCGACTAATGATGATAAGAAAAAAAATAAAAACAAGAAAAGGTGGGAGAAGAAAAAACCGGTGGGAAGGGAGAAAAATCGGTGGAAGAGCCGATCTACCGGGGGTACGAACAAACGAACGACGATGTACAGACTGCCGATTAGGAGTAGAGACAGGGAAACAATATAAGAAATTTTCTCATTATGATACGTCAGGGCGTGACTTCGATGGTTGTGTTTTTTCCTAGCGAAGCTAAGTATTGAAGGGGATCGGTGGTACAAATGAATCGGAGGAGGATGTGATCTATTTGGAAGGTGATCTCATGTATACGATATTATTTATGAATTCTTAATTACCAAATATTTACATGATTGAATTGAATCGACACCTGCCAAAGCAAGCACGAATAAATGGAAGGAGTATCAGACGCGATTCGGTTTTAAGTGCGAATAAGAAAACATTAACGTGGGAGGGTGGTGTGAGGTGAGACGAAAATAAACCGGACGAAAATAAACCCGACAAAAATAAACCATGTATGCTATTCACCAACTCAGACATTATGAGTAGAGACTAGTAGAGTGCCCGTGCGTTGCCACGGGCTCTTGAAATAGTTTGCAAGAGTTACATGTTAACTTTTTAAGGGCTCGCCCCGCCGTAGATCCAGACCCCTGCCTAGGCCACCGCCTGCCGCCGTGCTGCCCCATCGCGCTCGCCTCCGCTCCGGCCGCCTCCGCCCCGCCCCGACCCCGCCCGCCTTCTCTCCGGCCGCCTCCGCCCGGCCCCGCTCCGTCCGCCTCCTCTCCGGTCCGTCTGCCGCCCCGCTCCGTCCGCCTCCGCCCCGCGCCGCACGCCGACGCCCCGCTCCCGATGGCGCCGAAGAAGATGCCGAAGGGCAAGTCCGGTTTCTTCGGCATGATGGTGAAGCCCTCCGGGAACTTCGGACCGGAGTTCTCCGACGCCGGGCAGCGTCGGTGGCTCGGCACGTATCCCACCGCCGATGAGGCCACGCGTGCCTACGGCGTGGCAGTGTGGCGTGCCGGACGGCCGAAGACGGACCTAAACTTCCCGGAGGTCGAGTCCCAGGCGGTGGCGGAGTGGCTCGTGCCGCGGGGCATCCGGATGGAGGAGATGCCGGTTAAGAAGAGACCGGCGGTTGTTGTTGTTGTTCCTGGCGAGAGCGACGAGGCGGCGATGGCTTGGTTTGCGCAATTTGCAATTTGCTGCAAAGCCATCTCTAATGAAATGCTATTTGCTGCAAATTTAAAGGTAACACATACCAGAAGTCCAACCACAACCACAACCAGAGATAACATATCGTGGCAAGCGGATATCAAAAGAACATGATCCACAGCCAGAGGCTCGGGATAGACCAAATGCAGCGACCGTTAACAAATCCAAATTCAGTGTTAACAACAACCACTTATATATATTTGGACGTACATAGAAATTAGATATTTCCTAATTGTTTGCATAACAAAAAACATACTGGCTGCAAGAGAATGAAAGACTAACCTATTGATGAGCACAACAGTACATACCATCCCATCATGATGTTGCCATCTCTCACACTTGATGATTACATCTTGTTATTTCTAACATGTACACCATCGGGTGATTGCTTTATTAGAAATACATTTACACAATATGATCAAAGCAACATCAAGGAGCCGGATGCTGGTGCACAGATTCTCCTCAAATTCCACACGCAACCATTATAGAGAAGAACGACATATTTTTCTTAGGTTATTTTTGATCGAGCTCCTACAGAAAAATTCAAAGAAATCATGAGGGGCATGGAGCCAAGCAAACTAATGAGAGTAAATCATGAGAGGAGAAGCCTCTCAACCTACTACAGGGAATCGAGTCAACATTAATTCGTGTAAGAATTAAACCGTAATGTAGATCAACAACCCAGTAGTCGATAAAATAACCCTGACATTAGGAGTAGAGATACACCCAAATAGCTATATAATTTTCCTGATTTCCATACTATTTAGATTTTGAAGGCGAATAAAGGAATTGCTTACAGTACAAAATATATGTACAGACGTGCTTTATGGAGCAAACAGGCTAGGTGCTCGCTAGCTAGAGATTATCCTATGCCAATAATTCATCAGTGTGTGTGATATGACCGTGCGTTGCCACGAGCCTTTTGTTGTATAAAACTTAGTGAATTTTTGGCCCATTTCAACAACATAGCCTGAACACCTTTGTCGATGAATTCTTTTTGAATATCGTAATCCATCTTCATCTCTCTGACACTCTGCAAAAACAAATATATATAGAAACACACCTTTTGTATTATCATGCACAAGAAATATATAAAGAATAATTATGTGTATGCATCTCTTCTGATTGTTAAAACAAGACAATTTTTCAGTCCGGTCCTTCATAAAGCTTTGTCAATCGGCATTTTCAAAGCATCATTGGAAGCCATTAGTTTTCATCTCTGATCTCAAAAGTGGACATGTATAAACAATATTAAAACAAAAATAAGGTCATATTTTTTTGAGGGGATAAATAAGCTCACATATAATATATATTCATTGGTGAGACGCTAAATGCGAGCTGTCGGATCACGGGTTCCGGTAAAACCCTCAAGGTTCGAACACTGGGGTGCGCACGAAGGTTTCCTCCCCACCGATCCACGTCCTAACTAGCTAAGATCTCAAGAACGAACTAGACGAATTCACAACACAGGGGACACAAGATTTATACTGGTTCGGGCCACCGTTGTGGTGTAATACCCTACTCCAGTGTGGTGGTGGAGGATTGCCTCTTGGACCGATGATGAACAGTACAAGGGGAAGAACAGCCTCCTGAGGTTGAGGTGTTCTTGTGCTTGGCGAACTTGTGCGGGTGAGGACTCGATGCCTCCTACTGTAGTGGCTAGTCCTATTTATAGAGGCCCTGGTCCTCTTCCCAAATATTGAGCGGGAAGGGAGCCAACAACGGCCAATTTGAAAGGGGACAGCTAGTACAGCTTATCCTGACAAAAGTAGTCTTCGCCTGCAAAAGGCTCTGGTGGTGACGCCGTCCTGGGCTCCATGGTGAGCTCCGTCTTGCCGTCCTGCTGGTCTTGGTCTCATTGCACCGATATGGAAACCTTTGCTTGATGCCTCGGTACTCTGCGCCTGCGCCTTCCCCTTTAGCACCGAAGAGGAAACGAGGACGCTGCGCGCACTGGCGCCCGCCTAGTCTCGATCGTCATGGCTCACGTCACGAGGACCTCGTGAGGTTTGCCTTGCCTTGATCTCTCCGCCCCTCGTGAGCCCGCATGGCGAGGCCGCTCCTGAGGTGGTCTTGCGTCGTCCGCCTCGCGAGGCTTGGCCCCTCGCGAGGGTCTTGAATGCCTTGTTGATGAAGATGGGTCGTACGGGCCTGCTAGCTCAGCCACACCGTGGGCCGCAGGCAGGCAAGTCTGGGGACCCCCATTCCCAGAACGCCGACAGTAGCCCCCGGGCCCAAGGCACGCTCGGGCTTGGCTTCGAGGCGAAGCCAAAAGTCAAGCGCGGAGCGCCGCGGGCCCCAAAAGCATGCGGCCTCGGTCGACGCGTGGCGGTTGATTGGACGTGGGCATCTCCGCTTCCCCACGCTGCCTTGGAGCCCGCCTGGCTATGCGGCCCCGCTACCTACACAGTTATTCTTCCATTGCCCACGCCTTGCTTCCCCAATCCCTCTGCTTCCCCGAGACTCTGCTCCTCCTCTCCAATCTGACCTGCACTCTGCCCGCTTCATCGCCATGGCGCCGAAACAAGCAGACAAGGGGAAGAAGCCTCTGTCTTCGCCAAGTGCACCTCCAGCCGCCGAGGCTGCAGTCGGCCGATCTTTGGTGCTCAACGACGAGGCCATGGACAAGGTGCGTCCCATGCTCGCCACTAGTTTCAACGAGTGCGGGGAGACAATGGCTTGGCCTGCGTCTCATGCTCGCATCGCCCGGGCAGCCACCGAGGTCCCAATCTTCATCGATGCCCTTTGGGCCGGCCTGATTCCCCCTTTCTCCGCCTTCTTCAACGCGGTGCTTGAACATTACCAGATCCACATGCTGCACCTCGACCCCCAATCCGTGACTCTCCTTGCTGTCTTCGCCTTTGTGTGTGAGGCCATGGTAGGCATCGCTCCTTCCGTGGCCCTTCTCCGTCATTTCTTCTCATTGCATCTGATTGATCCTCGGCAAAGCTCGGGGTGCGTGAGCTTCCAGGCTGTGGCCACAACGGCGGGCGCGGGGATCGACTTCAAGCTTCCTCCATCCACGAGCGAGTTTCGGACATGGTGGGTATTCGTCGACACTGGGGTGCCTAGCCCTCTGCTCCATTCTCCGTCAGCACCTGCCGTTCCCAACTCCGGTTGGGGCCACGAGAGGCTCGCGAGCCCCTGTCTTGTCCCCATCTGGCTCAGGCTGAGGAGGCTGAAGGACTGCGGCGTGACTGCGCCTATGGTGGTGAAGGAGTTCGTCAGACGCCATGTCGTTCCGCTTCAGCGCCATTCTCGCCCGATGTGGGCCTTGCTCAGCAGTCAGGACCATATGAGGTTTCAGGAGTCCGGGCTCCCTCTTAAGACGCGGCAAACAGTGCTCGAGGTCCTGACAGGTGTCCCTTCTCCGGACGACATTCCTGGGAAGAGCTATCTGCTGTACCGCTACACGAACAAGGCTGAATTTGCAAAGAGCATGCCTCCCCTTGATGAGTGGGGGCTGCGGCCGGACGGCCTGGTGGGGTCTCGCGAGAACCCTGTCAACGTGGTTCCCCTCTTCGTCGCTGGCGCCGAGCTCGTCCCGAATGTGGATGCAGGAGGGCGAGCGCCGCCGGAGGCCGGCGGCACGAGTGCTGATGCGCAGATGCCGCCTAGGGCTCCTGGGGCGTCGTCCCCAGGAACTCGTGATTCTCCCTCTGGGATGTCGGTTGCTGAGACGACGCAGCACGTGGCTCCCGAGGTCGGAGCTCCGGAGGCCTCGGGAGGTCGCGGTGAGACGACGCCCGACTGCTCTCCGCAGCCCGGCACCCCTAAAGTTGTCCCCTCGAGCACTGCTCAGGCTGTACCCTGCGCCGGCCGCCACGTCCAGCGCTTCGGTCGGCTTTGCGTGGACTTCGAGGAGCTCCGCAAGAGGAAAGGATCTCCGAGTGGCAGCGGTATCTTCGGGCCGTTGAAGCAACGAAAGTACATCGCCGTCGACGAGTAAGTACTGCACCTTGTGATTTCTTGATTGCTGCTTTCCTCCTTGACGTTGGCTCTCCAGGACCCCTTCCGTCAAGGCCGCTGTGTCCCCCGAGAAGCAACCTCCGCCTTCCTCGACTCCCCCGCTGGCCTTGAGCGTCCCGGGCCTGCATGTCGCGCCTGGAGCAGGGCCGGCCGGGGAGGTGCACTCGCCTTCATGGCGCTTCGAATCTACGGCCCCGTTGTCCTTCCTCCACGACCTGGCTTGGAGCTTGGCGGGCGTGCCCCGGACCCCTCCTCTGGTCATGGACAATAGCTGGTTGGCTTCGGTCTTCGGTTCCTCTTCAAGCAGCGGGCCCCGACTGACCGGGGCCCCTCGTGAGGCCGGGCTGGCGCCTGGGGCGGCACCAGCCCCCAGCCCCCTGCTGAGAGGGGGCGCGCCACTTCACGCCCGGCCTGTAGCCCCCGAGGCGGAGGACGAGGCGGGCCGCGTGCTTGAGCTCGAGCGCGAGCGAAGCATCGTTCGCCATGAGCTCTTTCAAGAGGCGATGAGCGCGATGAGCCGACTCGGCGGTGAACTTGCGGACGTCGACGCACGCCTCAAGGCCGAGGGTCTTCGGCTGGTGGAGGAACGGCGCAAGCTGAAGGTGGCCATCAACCTTGGCCGCTACCAGCGTGATCTTGAAAACGCGAAGGCCGAGGCATCCCTCAAGGTTTCCCGTGAAGCTTGCTCCCGAGCTTTGGAGGAGGCTCGCGAGGCTGCGGAGAAGCGCGCGTGGGAGCTCCAGGCCTGGAGTGCGTCCCTGGAGTGCATCGCTGAGGGGGACGCCCACCGAGGAAGAAGAGATCCGGAGGCGCGAGGAGGCGCTGGCTCTGGAGGCCGTGGAGCGTAGCCTCGAGCTCGAGCAGCTGGAGACGAGGGAGCGTCAAGTTGCCCAAGCGGAAGAGGTCGTTGGCGCAAGCGAGGCCAAGGCTCAGGAGGAGGTTGATCGCCGGGTGGCTGGGGCTCGTGCGGATCTTGAGGGTAGGTATTGAAGGAAATATGCCCTAGAGGCAATAATAAAGTATTATATATTTCCTTATATCATGATAAATGTTTATTATTCATGCTAGAATTGTATTAACCGGAAACATAATACATGTGTGAATACATAGACAAACAGAGTGTCACTAGTATGCCTCTACTTGACTAGCTCGTTAATCAAAGATGGTTATGTTTCCTAGCCATAGACATAAGTTGTCATTTGATTAACGAGATCACCTCATTAGGAGAATGACGTGATTGACTTGACCCATTCCGTTAGCTTAGCACTCGATCGTTTAGTATGTTGCTATTGCTTTCTTCATGACTTATACATGTTCCTATGACTATGAGATTATGCAACTCCCGTTTACCGGAGGAACACTTTGTGTGCTACCAAACGTCACAACGTAAATGGGTGATTATAAAGGTGCTCTACAGGTGTCTCCAAAGGTACTTGTTGGGTTGGCGTATTTCGAGATTAAGATTTGTCACTCCGATTGTCGGAGAGGTATCTCTGGGCCCACTCGGTAATGCACATCACTATAAGCCTTGCAAGCATTGTGACTAATGAGTTAGTTGCAGGATGATGTGTTACGGAACGAGTAAAGAGACTTGCCGGTAACGAGATTGAACTAGGTATCGAGATACCGACGATCAAATCTCGGGCAAGTAACATACCGGTGACAAAGGGAACAACGTATGTTGTTATGCGGTCTGACCGATAAAGATCTTCGTAGAATATGTGGGAGCCAATATGGGCATCCAGGTCCCGCTATTGGTTATTGACCGGAGACGTGTCTCGGTCATGTCTACATAGTTCTCGAACCCGTAGGGTCCGCACGCTTAACGTTACGATGACAGTTTTATTGAGTTTTGATGTACCGAAGGAGTTCGGAGTCCCGGATGAGATCGGGGATATGACGATGAGTCTCGAAATGGTCGAGACGTAAAAATCGATATATTGGACGACTATATTCGGACTTCGGAAAGGTTCCGAGTGATTCGGGTATTTTTCGGAGTACCGGAGAGTTACGGGAATTCGTATTGGGCCTTAATGGGCTATACGGGAAAGGAGAGAAAGGCCCCAAAGGGTGGCCGCACCCCTCCCCATGGACTAGTCCGAATTGGACTAGGGAGGGGGGGCGCCCCCTGCCTTCTTTCTCCTTCTCCCTTCCCTTTTCCTACTCCAATAAGGAAAGGAGGAGTCCTACTCTCGGTGGGAGTAGGACTCCCCCCTATGGCGCGCCTCTCCCCTTGGCCGGCTGCCTCCCCCTTGCTCCTTTATATACGGGGGCAGGGGGCACCCCAGAGACACAACAATTGATCCTTGAGATCTCTTAGCCGTGTGCGGTGCCCCCCTCCACCATATTACACCTCGATAATACCGTTGTGGAGCTTAGGCGAAGCCCTGCGTCGGTGGAACATCATCATCGTCACCACGCCGTCGTGCTGACGAAACTCTCCCTCAACACTCGGCTGGATCGGAGTTCGAGGGACGTCATCGAGCTGAACGTGTGTAGAACTCGGAGGTGCTGTACGTTCGGTACTTGATCGGTCGGATCGTGAAGACGTACCACTACATCAACCGCGTTGTGATAACGCTTCCGCTGTCGGTCTACGAGGGTACGTGGACAACACTCTCCCCTCTCGTTGCTATGCATCACCATGATCTTGCGTGTGCGTAGGAATTTTTTTGAAATTACTACGTTCCCCAACAGGTATGACTTGAGGTTGAAGCTTGCGGGGACGGAGGATGCGGGTAGGGCCGCCGCCCTCAGGCCCAAGCTGGCTGAAGTGGAGAGGTGATACGTCTCCGTCGTATCTACTTTTCCAAACACTTTTGCCCTTGTTTTGGACTCTAACTTGCATGATTTGAATGGAACTAATCCGGACTGACGTTGTTTTCAGCAGAATTGCCATGGTGTTATTTATGTGCAGAAACAAAAGTTCTCGGAATGACCTGAAACTCCACGGAACATATTTTTGGAAAAAAATTAAAAATACTGGAAGAAGAATCCACGTCAGGGGGCATCCACCTGTCCATGAGGGTGGAGGGTGCGCCTGCCCCCTGGGCGCGCCCCCTGCCTCGTGGGCCCCCTGACGCTCCACCGACCTCAACTCCAACTCCATATATTTGTGTTTGGGGAGAAAAACTCAGAGAGAAGGATTCATCGCGTTTTACGATACGGAGCCGCCGCCAAGCCCTAAAACCTCTCGGGAGGGCTGATCTGGAGTCCGTTCGGGGCTCCGGAGAGGGGAATCCGTCGCCGTCGTCATCATCAACCATCCTCCATCACCAATTTCATGATGCTCACCGCCGTGCGTGAGTAATTCCATCGTAGGCTTGCTGGACGGTGATGGGTTGGATGAGATTTATCATGTAATCGAGTTAGTTTTGTTAGGGTTTGATCCCTAGTATCCACTATGTTCTGAGATTGATGTTGCTATGACTTTGCTATGCTTAATGCTTGTCACTAGGGCCCGAGTGCCATGATTTCAAATCTGAACCTATTATGTTTTCATGAATATATGTGAGTTCTTGATCCTATCTTGCAAGTCTATAGTCACCTACTATGTGTTATGATCCGGCAACCCCGAAGTGACAATAATCGGGACCACTCCCGGTGATGACCGTAGTTTGAGGAGTTCATGTATTCACTATGTGTTAATGCTTTGGTCTGGTACTCTATTAAAAGGAGGCCTTAATATCCCTTAGTTTCCTCTAGGACCCCGCTGCCACGGGAGGGTAGGACAAAAGATGGCATGCAAGTTCTTTTCCATAAGCACGTATGACTATATTCGGAATACATGCCTACATTACATTGATGAATTGGAGCTAGTTCTGTGTCACCCTATGTTATGACTGTTACATGATGAACCGCATCCGGCATAATTCTCCATCACCGATCCAATGCCTACGAGCTTTTCACATATTGTTATTTGCTTATTTACTTTTGTGTTGCCACTGTTACAATCACTACAAAACCCAAAAATATTACTTTTGCTACCGTTACCGTTACTTCCATATTACTTTGCTACTAAATACTTTGCTGCAGATACTAAGTTATCCAGGTGTGGTTGAATTAACAACTCAACTGCTAATACTTGAGAATATTCTTTGGCTCCCCTTGTGTCGAATCAATAAATTTGGGTTGAATACTCTACCCTCGAAAACTGTTGCGATCCCCTATACTTGTGGGTTATCAAGACTATTTTCTGGCGCCGTTGCCGGGGAGCATAGCTCTATTCTTTGAGTCACTTGGGATTTATATCTGCTGGTCACTATGAAGAACTTGAAAGACGCGAAAACAACAATTTATCCCTCAACTACGAGGGGAGGTAAGGAACTACCATCTAGCTCTGCACTTGATTCACCTTCTGTTTTGAGTAAGCTTGCGACACCTAAACCTGCTTCTGCTATTCATTATGATATGTCGCATGTTATTGATGATGCAACTTCTGCTATGCATGATACTTATGATGAAACTACTTCTATGCTTGATACTACTGTGCCACTTGGTGAATTTCTTGATGAACAACTTGCTAGGGCTAGAGAGAATGAAATTATTGAAACTGATAATATCGATGATAGTGATGATGAAGACTCTCCCCCTAATAAATATGAATTGCATGTTGTTCCTGAGGGTTATGTTATGGATGAAGAAGCTGCTAGAGCTATTTTAGCTTGCAATGATAGATATGATCTAAAGAGATTATTAGCTAAATGGAAGCAGCAATCTCTTAATGCTAGAATGAAACCTAACCCTGCTTTTGCTACTTCACCTATCTGTGTTACTGATAAGGATTATGAATTCTCTGTTGATCCTGATATAATTACTTTGGTTGAATCTGATCCTTTTTATGGCTATGAATCTGAAATTGTTGTGGCACATCTTACTAAATTAAATGATATAGCCACCCTGTTCACTAATGATGAGAAATCTCGCTACCTTTATATCCTTAAAATATTTCCGTTCTCATTAAAGGGTGATGCTAAGATATGATTTAATTCTCTTGATCCTGGTTGTGTGCGTAGTCCCCAGGATATGATTTATTACTTCTCTGCTAAATATTTCCCTGCTCATAAGAAACAAGCTGCTTTGAGGGATATATATAATTTTGTGCAAATTCAAGAAGAGAGTCTCCCACAAGCTTGGGGGAGGCTTCTCCAATTACTTAATGCTTTGCCTGATCATCCTCTCAAGAAAAATGAAATACTTGATATCTTTTATAATGGACTAACCGATGCTTCCAGAGATTACCTGGATAGTTGTGCTGGTTCTGTTTTCAGGGAAAGAACACCGGATGAAGCTGAAATTCTATTGAATAATATGTTGACCAACAAAAATAATTGGACACTTCTTGAGCCAGCTCTTGAGCCAATTCCTAAACCAACTCCGAAGAAAGGGGGTGTTCTATTTCTCAGTCCTGAAGATATGCAAGAGGCAAAGAAATCTATGAAAGAAAAAGGTATTAAAGCTGAAGATGTTAAGAATTTACCTCCTATTGAAGAAATACATGGTCTCAATTTACCGCCTGTTGAAGAAATATATGATCCTAATCCATTACCTATTGAAGAAACTCATGGTCTTGATAACCCGACACAGGTAGTAAAGGTAAATTCTCTCTATAGATATGATAAAGCTGAAATCCCTCCTACTAAGTTTGCTAGCCAATGTTTGGATGAGTTTGATAATTTTATGGTTAAGCAAGAAGATTTCACTGCTTATTTTGGTAGACAATTAAAACAAAAATGCTTATATGATTGAACACTTGGGTGATTATATGTCTAGAGTTAAGGGTGAACTTAAACTCATTAGTAAACATGCTATGGTTACCACTCAAGTAGAACAAGTACTTAAAGCTCAAAATGATTTGCTTAATGAATTAAATAGTAAGAATAATGATTATGCTGTTAGAGTGGCTACTAGAACCGGTAAAATGACTCAGGAACCTTTGTATCTTGAAGGCCACCCTAAGAGAATTGAGAAAGATTCTCAGAGAAGTAATAATGATGCACCTAGTCCTTTGAAAAAGAAGAAAAAGAAAAATGATAGGACTTTGCATGCTTCTAGTGAACCTATTGCTGAACCACCTGAGAATCCAAATGATATTTCCATTTCTGATGCTGAAACACAATCTGGTAATGAACATGAACCTAGTGATAATGTTAATGATAATGTTCATGATGATGCTCAACCTAGTAATGATAATGATGTAGAAATTGAACCTGCTATTAATCTTGATAACCCACAATCAAAGAATCAACGTTTTGATAAGAGAGACTTTGTTGCTAGGAAGCACGGTAAGGAAAGAGAACCTTGGGTTCAGAAACCCATGCCTTTCCCTCCCAAACCATCCAAGAAAAAGGATGATGAGGATTTTGAGCGCTTTGCTGAAATGATTAGACCTATCTTTTTGCGTATGCGTTTAACTGATATGCTCAAAATGAATCCTTATGCTAAGTACATGAAAGATATTGTTACTAATAAAAGAAAGATACCGGAAGCTGAGATTTACCATGCTTGCTAATTATACTTTTAAGGGTGGAATACCTAAGAAACTTGGAGATCCAGGAGTACCAACTATACCATGCTCCATTAAAAGAAACTATGTTAAAACTGCTTTATGTGATCTTGGAGCCGGTGTTAGTGTTATGCCTCTCTCTTTATATCGTAGACTTGACTTGAATAAGTTGACACCTACTGAAATATCTTTGCAAATGGCCGATAAATCAACTGCTATACCTGTCGGTATTTGTGAGGATGTGCCTGTTGTAGTTGCAAACGTTACTATTTTAACGGACTTTGTTATTCTTGATATTCCCGAGGACGATAATATGTCTATTATTCTTGGAAGACCTTTTTTGAATACTGCAGGGGCTGTTATTGATTGCAACAAAGGCAATGTCACTTTTCATGTTAATGGTAATGATCATATGGTACACTTTCCGAGGAAACAACCTCAAGTTCATAGTATCAATTCTATTGGAAAAATTCCATCGATTATTTTTGGAGGTTTTGAATTTCCTCTTCCGACTGTCAAAAAGAAATATGATATTCTTATTATTGGGGATGTGCATATCCCCGTTGAGGTAACATAGTGTTATTCGAAATTTCTCCGGTTCCATGTTATTCGGAATGAGTTTGTTAACAAGACTTGATCAACCTTGTTAGTGGATTCCTTTTGATGAGCATGAGATGGATGAAACTAGAAGGCACAACCTTCTGTACTCTCTCTCTACTTTCTGTTATTTAGTTGGAAGAAAGTAAAAATAGTATTTTCCTGTCAGTTTTCTCATTTATCCGTGCAATATAAAAATACCCTGAAAATAAAAGTTCTCCAAATGCCCTGAAATTAAAATATGATTTTTTCTGGAATATTTGAGATTATCTGGCACTGAGAACACAGCAGGGGGAGCAAGCACCTGACCACGAGGGTCCAGGGCACGCCCCCTGCCTCGTGGGCTCATGGTGGCTCCCCTCCACTTATTCCTGCACTCACACACTTCTCCTTCCTCCCAAAAAAATCACCATCCAGCTCAAGCACGAGTTCTAGCTCATTTTGCTGCGATTTTCGATCTCCTTGCTCAAAGCACCTCTCACAAAACTGCTTGGGGGGATTGTTCCTGTTGGGCATCGTAGCATAATTTTAAAATTTTCCTACACTCACCAAGATCCATCTATGGAGTATACTAGCAACGAGGGGAAAGGAGTGCATCTACATACCCTTGTAGATCGCGAGCGGAAGCGTTCCAATGAACGAGGTTGACGGAGTCGTACTCGCCGTGATTCAAATCACCGATGATCGAGTGCCGAACGGACGGCACCTCCGCGTTCAACACACGTACGGTGCAGCGAGGTCTCCTCCTTCTTGATCCAGCAAGGGGGAAGGAGAGGTTGATGGAGATCCAGCAGCACGACGGAGTGGTGGTGGATGTAGCGGGTCTCGGCAGGGCTTCGCCGAGCTTCTGCGAGAGGGAGAGGTGTAGCAGGGGAGGAGGGAGGCGCCCAAGGCTGTAATATTGCTGCCCTCCCTCCCCCCCTTTATATAGGCCCCCTGGGAGGGGGGGCGCCGGCCAAGTCCCATCTAGATGGGGGGGGCGGCGGCCAAGGGGGTGCCTTGCCCCCCAAGGCAAGTGGGGCGCCCCCCACCCTAGGGTTTCCAACCCTAGGCGCAGGGGGGAGGCCCATGGGGGGCGCCCCAGCCCACTATGGGCTGGTTCCCTTCCCACTTCAGCCCATGGGGCCCTCCGGGACAGGTGGCCCCACCCGGTGGACCCCCAGGACCCTTCCGGTGGTCCCGGTACAATACCGATAACCCCCGAAACTTTCCCGGTGGCCGAAACTGGACTTCCTATATATAATTCTTCACCTCCGGACCATTCTGGAACTCCTCGTGACGTCCGGGATCACATCCGGGACTCCGAACAACTTTCGGGTTTCCGCATACTCATATCTCTTCAACCCTAGCGTCACCGAACCTTAAGTGTGTAGACCCTACGGGTTCGGGAGACATGCAGACATGACCGATACGCCTCTCCGGTCAATAACCAACAGCGGGATCTGGATACCCATGTTGGCTCCCACATGTTCCACGATGATCTCATCAGATGAACCACGATGTCGAGGTTTCAATCAATCCCGTATACAATTCCCTTTGTCAATCGGTATGTTACTTGCCCAAGATTCGATCGTCGGTGTCCCAATACCTTGTTCAATCTCGTTACCGGCAAGTCTCTTTATTCGTACCGCAATGCATGATCCCGTGACTAACGCCTTAGTCACATTGAGCTCATTATGATGATGCATTACCGAGTGGGCCCAGAGATACCTCTCCGTCACAGAGAGTGACAAATCCCAGTCTCGATCCGTGCCAACCCAACAGACACTTTCGGAGATACCCGTAGTGTACCTTTATAGTCACCCAGCTATGTTATGACGTTTGGTGCACCCAAAGCACTCCTACGGTATCCGGGAGTTGCACGATCTCATGGTCTAAGGAAAAGATACTTGACATTGGAAAAGCTCTAGCAAACGAAACTACACGATCTTTTATGCTATGCTTAGGATTGGGTCTTGTCCATCACATCATTCTCCTAATGATGTGATCCCGTTATCAATGACATCCAATGTCCATAGTCAGGAAACCATGACTATCGGTTGATCAACGAGCTAGTCAACTAGAGGCTTACTAGGGACACGTTGTGGTCTATGTATTCACACATGTATTATGATTTCCGGATAACACAATTATAGCATGAACAATAGACAATTACCATGAACAAAGAAATATAATAATAACCATTTATTATTGCCTCTAGGGCATATTTCCAACAGTCTCCCACTTGCACTAGAGTCAATAATCTAGTTACATTGTGATGAATCGAACACCCATTGCATCCTGGTGTTGATCATGTTTTGCTCTAGGGAGAGGTTTAGTCAACGGATCTGCTACATTCAGGTCCGTATGTACTTTACAAATATCTATGTCTCCATTTTGAACACTTTCACGAATGGAGTTGAAGCGACGCTTGATATGCCTGGTCTTCCTGTGAAACCTGGGCTCCTTCGCAAGGGCAATAGCTCCAGTGTTGTCACAGAAGAGAGTCATCGGGCCCGACGCATTGGGAATCACCCCTAGGCCGGTAATGAACTCCTTCATCCAGACTGCTTCCTGTGCTGCCTCCGAGGCCACCATGTACTCCGCTTCACATGTAGATCCCGCCACGACGCTTTGCTTGCAACTGCACCAGCTTACTGCTCCTCCATTCAAAATATACACGTATCCGGTTTGTGACTTCGAGTCATCCAGATCTGTGTCGAAGCTAGTGTCGACGTAACCCTTTACGACGAGCTCTTCGTCACCTCCATAAACAAGAAACATATCCTTAGTCCTCTTCAGGTACTTCAGGATATTCTTGACCGCTGTCCAGTGTTCCATGCCGGGATTACTTTGGTACCTTCCTACCAAACTTACGGCAAGGTTTACATCAGGTCTGGTACACAGCATGGCATACATAATAGACCCTATGGCCGAGGCATAGGGGATGACACTCATCTTTTCTCTATCTTCTGCCGTGGTCGGGCATTGAGCCGTGCTCAATTGCACACCTTGCAATACAGGCAAGAACCCCTTCTTGGACTGATCCATATTGAACTTCTTCAATATCTTGTCAAGGTATGTACTCTGTGAAAGACCAATGAGGCGTCTTGATCTATCTCTATAGATCTTGATGCCTAATATATAAGCAGCTTCTCCAAGGTCCTTCATTGAAAAACACTTATTCAAATAGGCCTTTATACTTTCCAAGAATTCTATATCATTTCCCATCAATAATATGTCATCCACATATAATAAGAGAAATGCTACAGAGCACCCACTCACTTTCTTGTAAACACAGGCTTCTCCATAAGTCTGTGTAAACCCAAACGCTTTGATCATCTCATCAAAGCGAATGTTCCAACTCCGAGATGCTTGCACCAGCCCATAGATTGAGCGCTGGAGCTTGCATACTTTGTTAGCATTCTTAGGATCGACAAAACCTTCCGGCTGCATCATATACAACTCTTCCTTAAGGAATGCCGTTTTGACGTCCATCTGCCATATCTCATAATCATAGTATGCGGCAATTGCTAACATGATTCAGACGGACTTCAGCTTCGCTACGGGTGAGAAAGTCTCATCGTAGTCAACCCCTTGAACTTGTCGATAACCCTTAGCGACAAGTCGAGCTTTGTAGATGGTCACATTACCATCTGCGTCCGTCTTCTTCTTAAAGATCCATTTGTTTTCTATAGCTCGCCGATCATCGGGCAAGTCAGTCAAAGTCCATACTTCATTTTCATACATGGATCCTATCTCGGATTTCATGGTTTCTAGCCATTTATCGGAATCCGGGCCCGCCATCGCTTCTTCATAGTTCGAAGGTTCACCGTTGTCTAACAACATGATTTCTAGGACAGGGTTGCCGTACCACTCTGGTGCGGAACGTGTCCTTGTGGACCTACGAAGTTCAGTAGTAACTTGATCCGAAGCTTCATGATCATCATCATTAACTTCCTCCCCAGTCGGTGTAGGCACCACAGGAACATTTTCCCGCGCTGCGCTACTTTCCGGTACGGAAGGGGTGACTATCACCTCATCAAGTTCCACTTTCCTCCCACTCAATTCTTTCGAGAGAAACTCCTTCTCCAGAAAGGACCCGTTTTTAGCAACGAAGATCTTGCCTTCGGATCTGAGGTAGAAGGTATACCCAATAGTTTCCTTAGGGTATCCTATGAAGACGCATTTTTCCGACTTGGGTTCGAGCTTTTCAGGTTGAAGTTTCTTGACATAAGCATCGCATCCCCAAACTTTTAGAAACGACAGCTTAGGTTTCTTCCCAAACCATAATTCATACGGTGTCGTCTCAACGGATTTCGACGGAGCCCTATTTAAAGTGAATGTGGCAGTCTCTAAAGCATAGCCCCAAAATGAGAGCGGTAAATCGGTAAGAGACATCATAGATCGCACCATATCCAATAGAGTGCGATTACGACGTTTGGACACACCGTTTCGCTGAGGTGTTCCAGGCGGCGTGAGTTGTGAAACGATTCCACATTTCCTTAAGTGTGCACCAAACTCGTGACTTAAATATTCTCCACCACGATCTGATCGTAAGAATTTTATTTTTCTGTCACGTTGATTCTCAACCTCACTCTGAAATTCCTTGAACTTTTCAAAGGTTTCAGACTTGTGTTTCATTAGGTAGACATACCCATATCTACTTAAGTCATCAGTGAGAGTGAGAACATAACGATATCCTCCGCGAGCCTCAACACTCATTGGACCGCACACATCGGTATGTATGATTTCCAATAAGTTGGTTGCTCGCTCCATTGTTCTGGAGAACGGAGTCTTGGTCATCTTACCCATGAGGCATGGTTCGCACGTGTCAAATGATTCGTAATCAAGAGACTCCAAAAGTCTATCTGCATGGAGCTTCTTCATGCGCTTGACACCAATGTGACCAAGGCGGCAGTGCCACAAGTATGTGGGACTATCGTTATCAACTTTACATCTTTTGGTATTCACACTATGAATATGTGTAACATCACGTTCGAGATTCATCAAGAATAAACCATTAACCGGCGGGGCATGACCATAAAACATATCTCTCATATAAATAGAACAACCATTATTCTCGGATTTAAATGAGTAGCCATCTCCAATTAAACGAGATCCAGATACAATGTTCATGCTCAAAGCTGGCACTAAATAACAATTATTGAGGTTTAAAACTAATCCTGTAGGTAGATGCAGAGGTAGCGTGCCGACGGCGATCACATCGACCTTGGAACCATTCCCGACGCGAATCGTCACCTCATCCTTCGCCAGTCTCCGTTTATTCCGTAGTTCCTGTTTTGAGTTACAAATATGAGCAACCGCACCGGTATCAAATACCCAGGAGCTACTACGAGTACTGGTAAGGTACACATCAATTACATGTATATCACATATACCTTTGGTGTTGCCGGCCTTCTTGTCCGCTAAGTATTTGGGGCAGTTCCGCTTCCAGTGACCACTTCCCTTGCAATAAAAACACTCAGTCTCGGGCTTGGGTCCATTCCTTGGCTTCTTCCCGGCAACTGGCTTACCGGGCGCGGCAACTCCCTTGCCGTCCTTCTTGAAGTTCTTCTTACCCTTGCCCTTCTTGAACTTAGTGGTTTTATTCACCATCAACACTTGATGTTATTTTCTGATCTCCACCTCCGCTGATTTCAGCATTGAATATACCTCAGGAATGGTCTTTTCCATCCCCTGCATATTGAAGTTCATCACAAAGCTCTTGTAGCTTGGTGGAAGCGACTGGAGGATTCTGTCAATGACCGCGTCATCCGCGAGATTAACTCCCAGCTGAGACAAGCGGTTGTGCAACCCAGACATTCTGAGTATGTGCTCACTAACAGAACTATTCTCCTCCATTTTACAGCTGAAGAACTTGTCGGAGACTTCATATCTCTCGACCCGGGCATGAGCTTGGAGAACCATTTTCAGCTCCTCGAACATCTCATATGCTCCATGTTTCTCAAAACGCTTTTGGAGACCCGGTTCTAAGCTGTAAAGCATGCCGCACTGAACGAGGGAGTAATCATCAGCACGCTGCTGCCAAGCGTTCATAACGTCTTGGTTCTCTGGGATTAGTGCTTCACCTAGCGGTGCTTCTAAGACATAATCTTTCTTGGCTGCTATGAGGATGATCCTCAGGTTCCGGACCCAGTCCGTATAGTTGCTGCCATCATCTTTCAGCTTGGTTTTCTCTAGGAACGCGTTGAAATTGAGGACAACGTGGGCCATTTGATCTACAAGACATAGTGTAAAGATTTTAGACTAAGTTCATGATAATTAAGTTCATCTAATCAAATTACTCAATGAACTCCCACTCAGATAGACACCCCTCTAGTCATCTAAGTGAAACATGATCCGAGTTAACTAGGCCGTGTCCGATCATCACATGAGACGGACTAGTCAAGATCGGTGAACATCTCCATGTTGATCGTATCTTCTATACGACTCATGCTCAACCTTTCGGTCCTCCATGTTCCGAGGCCATGTCTGTACATGCTAGGCTCGTCAAGTCAACCTAAGTGTATTGCGTGTGTTCCGAGGCCATGTCTGTACATGCTAGGCTCGTCAACACCCGTTGTATTCGAACGTTAGAATCTATCACACCCGATCATCACGTGGTGCTTCGAAACAACGAACCTTCGCAACGGTGCACAGTTAGGGTGAACACTTTCTTGAAATTATTATAAGGGATCATCTTACTTACTACCGTCGTTCTAAACAAATAAGATGCAAAAACATGATAAACATCACATGCAATCAAATAGTGACATGATATGGCCAATATCATTATGCTCCTTTGATCTCCATCTTCGGGGCACCATGATCATCTTCGTCACCGGCATGACACCATGATCTCCATCATCATGATCTCCATCATTGTGTCTTCATGAAGTCGTCACGCCAATGATTACTTCTACTTCTATGGCTAACGCGTTTAGCAACAAAGTAAAGTAATTTACATGGCGTTATTCAATGACACGCAGGTCATACAAAATAATAAAGACAACTCCTATGGCTCCTGCCGGTTGTCATACTCATCGACATGCAAGTCGTGAGTCCTATTACAAGAATATGATCAATCTCATACATCACATATATCATTCATCACATCTTCTGGCCATATCACATCACATAGCACTTGCTGCAAAAACAAGTTAGACGTCCTCTAATTGTTATTGCAAGTTTTTACGTGGCTTGTATAGGTTTCTAGCAAGAACGTTTCTTACCTACGTAAAACCACAACGTGATTTGCCAATTTCTATTTACCCTTCATAAGGACCCTTTTCATCGAGTCCGTTCCGACTAAAGTAGGAGAGACAGACACCCGCGAGCCACCTTATGCAACTAGTGCATGTCAGTCGGTGGAACCTGTCTCACGTAAGCGTACGTGTAAGGTCGGTCCGGGCCGTTTCATCCTACAATACCGCCGAAACAAGACAAGACTAGTAGCGGCAAGAAGAATTGGCAACATCAACGCCCACAACTGCTTTGTGTTCTACTCGTGCATAGTAACTACGCATAGGCCTGGCTCATGATGCCACTGTTGGGGATCGTAGCATAATTTTAAAATTTTCCTACGCTCACCAAGATCCATCTATGGAGTATACTAGCAACGAGGGGAAAGGAGTGCATCTACATACCCTTGTAGATCGCGAGCGGAAGCGTTCCAATGAACGAGGTTGACGGATCCGTACTCGCCGTGATTCAAATCACCGATGACCGAGTGCCGAACGGACGGCACCTCCGCGTTCAACACACGTACGGTGCAGCGAGGTCTCCTCCTTCTTGATCCAGCAAGGGGGAAGGAGAGGTTGATGGAGATCCAGCAGCACGACGGCGTGGTGGTGGATGTAGCGGGTCTCGGCAGGGCTTCGCCGAGCTTCTGCGAGAGGGAGAGGTGTAGCAGGGGAGGAGGGAGGCGCCCAAGGCTGTAATATTGCTGCCCTCCCTCCCCCCTTTATATAGGCCCCCTGGGAGGGGGGGCGCCGGCCAAGTCCCATCTAGATGGGGGGCGGCGGCCAAGGGGGTGCCTTGCCCCCCAAGGCAAGTGGGGCGCCCCCCCCCCACCCTAGGGTTTCCAACCCTAGGCACAGGGGGGAGGCCCATGGGGGGCGCCCCAGCCCACTATGGGCTGGTTCCCTTCCCACTTCAGCCCATGGGGCCCTCCGGGACAGGTGGCCCCACCCGGTGGACCCCCGGAACCCTTCCGGTGGTCCCGGTACAATACCGATAACCTCCGAAACTTTCCCGGTGGCCGAAACTAGACTTCCTATATATAATTCTTCACCTCCGGACCATTCCGGAACTCCTCGTGATGTCCGGGATCTCATCCGGGACTCCAAACAACTTTTGGGTTTCCGCATACTCATATCTCTTCAACCCTAGCGTCACCGAACCTTAAGTGTGTAGACCCTACGGGTTCGGGAGGCATGCAGACATGACCGAGACGCCTCTCCGGTCAATAACCAACAGCGGGATCTGGATACCCATGTTGGCTCCCACATGTTCCACGATGATCTCATCGGATGAACCACGATGTCGAGGATTCAATCAATCACGTATACAATTCCCTTTGTCAATCGGTATGTTACTTGCCCGAGATTCGATCGTCGGTATCCCAATACCTTGTTCAATCTCGTTACCGGCAAGTCTCTTTACTCGTACCGCAATGCATGATCCCGTGACTAACGCCTTAGTCACATTGAGCTCATTATGATGATGCATTACCGAGTGGGCCCAGAGATACCTCTCCGTCACACGGAGTGACAAATCCCAGTCTCGATCCGTGCCAACCCAACAGACACTTTCGGAGATACCCGTAGTGTACCTTTATAGTCACCCAGTTACGTTGTGATGTTTGGTGCACCCAAAGCACTCCTACGGTATCCGGGAGTTGCACGATCTCATGGTCTAAGGAAAAGATACTTGACATTGGAAAAGCTCTAGCAAACGAAACTACATGATCTTTTATGCTATGCTTAGGATTGGGTCTTGTCCATCACATCATTCTCCTAATGATGTGATCCCGTTATCAACGACATCCAATGTACATAGTCAGGAAACCATGACTATCGGTTGATCAACGAGCTAGTCAACTAGAGGCTTACTAGGGACACATTGTGGTCTATGTATTCACACATGTATTTTGATTTCCGGATAACACAATTATAGCATGAACAATAGACAATTACCATGAACAAAGAAATATAATAATAACCATTTATTATTGCCTCTAGGGCATATTTCCAACAGTTCCTTGGTATGTGACTCCTCCGTTGGTCCAATTAGTTTTTGTTCTAGTGCTTTATTCATTGCAAATTTGTGCTGCCTAGGTGACCATGTTCTTGAGCTTGCATGTCAAATTTATATGGTTCTAAGTAGTTCTAATGCATGATATAGGCTCTAGGCACTTGTAGGAGTAGTTGCTATCAATTTTGTTGAGCTTGGTTCACTTTTATTTGAAGTTACTAAAAATTTCAAAAAAAATTCAAAGGAAGAAATATGCTTAGGAAAATGTACCAAGGTGGTTCTTCAAGGAAGCAAGGACCCAGGCTTGCAATGCGTGATGCTGACGATGAGCCACCAAGGAACGCTCCAGTGCGGCCTTGTGAATGGCCTTCAGAGGACTTTACGGATCGAGCGGGAATCAAGGAAGAATTTAACGCATATTTGCATAACGCTGATCTTGTGAGCTTTGAGGAGGAAAAGCAAAAGGAAGACATTTTATAACCAGGGAGGAGGCAGATGAGTACGAAAGGAGGGCGGAGGAAGCTCGCCGCCACGCTGCAGCCCAGGAGGCAATAGCCGCCGCATCTCAGTACGACCCTGGCTACAACTATGGATATCCGCCAGGCCATCCGTGGCAATAAACCAACTTAGGCCAAAAGCCTAAGCTTGGGGAAGTACGTATTTCTCACCGACATTTCATTTATGTTCACACACTCATTGCTAGATGTCGGTGCTCATACTTTTTCATTGTAATATCCATGCTAGTTTATTTTATTTTTCATGCTTTCTTCTTGTGTGTTTGAAAAACTTACAAAAAACAAAAAAATTAGTTGTAGCTTTTAGTTAGTTTACTTTCTTGCTGTAGTAATAAATAAAAGAAAACCCAAAAAGATTTTCCGTTCTTCTTTTGCTTGTTGGGAGCTTTCCGTGTAAATAGTTTTATTTTTTTTCTTTTCTTTGGGGGTCGATAGGAGAAGACCATAATTAAATTATTGAAGTGGCTCTTATATGCATTATTGTTGATTTAACCAAGAGCCCATATTGTCTTGTTTTCTCCTGTTTATTGAATGCTCGCAGATTCCAGCTGAGTCCAATGCACGTGCACTATTATTATTATTCACATCGTTCGGTCGTGCAAGTGAAAGGCAATTATGACGATATATGATGGACTGATTGAGATGAGAGAAGCTGGTATGAACTCGACCTCTCTTGTTTTTGTAAATATGATTAGTTCATCGTTCCTGATTCAGCCTATTATGAATAAACATGTTTGCAATGACAATTAGAGATTATAGTTGCTCGTGCCATGCTTGATTAGCTATGAGTTATAATGGTTTACCTTGCGTGCCAACATGCTATTGAAATGGTTGTGATGTGGTATGATGGGGTGGTATCCTCCTTTGAATGATTTAAGTGACTCGACTTGGCACATGTTCACACATGTAGTTGAAACAAATCAATATAGCCTTCACGATATTTATGTTCATGGTGGATTATATCGTACTCATGCTTGCACTCAATGTATATTAATTTTAATGCATGTTCATGACTGTTGTCGCTCTCTAGTTGGTCGCTTCCTAGTCTTTTGCTAGCCTTCACTTGTACTAAGCGGGAATACTGCTTGTGCATCCAATCCCTTAAACCCCAAAGTTATGCCATATGAGTCCATTATACCTTCCTATATGCGGTACCTACCTGCCGCTCCAAGTAAATTTGTATGTGCCAAACTCCAAACCTTCAAATGAAATTCTATTTTGTATGCTCGAATAACTCATGTATCAACTAGGGCTGTCCGTATCTTCCATGCTAGGCGGGTTATTCTCAAGAGGAGTGGACTCCGCTCCTCACTCAAGAGAAAATGGTTGGTCACCGGGATGCCCAGTCCCATGCTTTATGCAAACTAAATCAAAATAATTGCAAACAAAACTCCCCCTGGGACTGTTGCTAGTTGGAGGCACTCGTTGTTTCGAGCAAGCCATGGATTGATGCTTGTTGGTGGAAGGGGAGTATAAACTTTACCATTCTATTTGGGAACCGCCTATAATGTGTGTAGCATGGAAGATATCACCATCTTTTGGTTGTTATGTTGACAATGAAAGTATGCCGCTCAAAATATTATCTATCTCTGCTTTAAAATCGAGCTCTGGCACCTCTACAAATCCCCGCTTCCCTCTGCGAAGGGACTATCTATTTACTTTTATGTTGAGTCATCACCCTCTTATTAAAAAGCACTAGCTGGAGAGCGCTGCTGTCATTTGCATTCATTACTATTAATTTATATTGGGTATGACTATGACTGGATCTCTTTTACCATGAATTACAATGTTTAGTCAGTCCTTGATCTTTAAAGGTGATCTGCATTTATGTTTTGTGGTCTCAGAAAGGGCTAGCGAGATACCATCTTGTTATATCATATCATGATTGTTTTGAGAAAGTGTTGTCATTCGAGATTTATTATTATTGCTCGCTAGTTGATTATGCCATTGACATGAGTAAACATGAGACCTAAGTGTTATTGCGAATGTGGTTAGTTATAATCTTTGCTGAAAACTTGAATGCTGGCTTTACATATTTACAACAATAAGAGCAAACAGAGTTTGTAAAAGTTTTTCTTTATCACTTTCAGTTTGTCAACGGAATTGCTTGAGGACAAGCAAAGGTTTAAGCTTGGGGGAGTTGATACGTCTCCGTCATATCTACTTTTCCAAACACTTTTGCCCTTGTTTTGGACTCTAACTTGCATGATTTGAATGGAACTAACCCGGACTGACGCTGTTTTCAGCAGAATTGCCATGTTGTTATTTATGTGCAGAAACAAAAGTTCTCGGAATGACCTGAAACTCCACGGAACATATTTTTGGAAAATATTAAAAATACTGGAAAAAGAATCCACGTCAGGGGGGCCTCCACCTGTCCACGAGGGTGGAGGGCGCGCCCCCTGCCTCGTGGGCCCTCTGACGCTCCACCGACCTGAACTCCAACTCCATATATTCGTGTTCGAGGAGAAAAAAATCAGAGAGAAGGATTCATCGCGTTTTACGATACGGAGCCGCCGCCAAGACCTAAAACCTCTCGGGAGGGCTGATCTGGAGTCCGTTCGGGGCTCCGAAGATGGGAATCCGTCGCCGCCGTCATCATCAACCATCCTCCGTCACCAATTTCATGATGCTGACCCCCGTGCGTGAGTAATTCCATCGGCTGGACGGTGATGGGTTGGATGAGATTTATCATGTAATCGAGTTAGTTTTGTTAGGGTTTGATCCCTAGTATCCACTATGTTCTGAGATTGATGTTGCTATGACTTTGCTATGCTTAATGCTTGTCACTAGGGCCCGAGTGCCATGATTTCAGATCTGAACCTATTATGTTTTCATGAATATATGTGAGTTCTTGATCCTATCTTGCAAGTCTATAGTCAGCTACTATGTGTTATGATCCGGCAACCCCGAAGTGACAATAATCGGGACCACTCCCGGTGATGACCGTAGTTTGAGGAGTTCATGTATTCACTATATGTTAATGCTTTGGTCTGGTACTCTATGAAGGCCTTAATATCCCTTAGTTTCCACTAGGACCCCGCTGCCACGGGAGGGTAGGACAAAAGATGGCATGCAAGTTCTTTTCCATAAGCACGTATGACTATATTTGGAATACATGCCTACATTACATTGATGAATTGGAGCTAGTTCTGTGTCACCCTATGTTATGACTGTTACATGATGAACCGCATCCGGCATAATTCTCCATCACCGATCCAATGCCTACGAGCTTTTCACATATTGTTCTTCGCTTATTTACTTTTCTGTTGCTACTGTTACAATCACTACAAAACCCAAAAATATTAATTTTGCTACCGTTACCGTTACTTCCATATTACTTTGCTACTAAATACTTTGCTGCAGATACTAAGTTATCCAGGTGTGGTTGAATTGACAACTCAACTGCTAATACTTGAGAATATTCTTTGGCTCCCCTTGTGTCGAATCAATAAATTTGGGTTGAATACTCTACCCTCGAAAACTGTTGCGATCCCCTATACTTGTGGGTTATCAAGAGGCGCGAGGAAGCTACGACAGCCACCCTAGTCACAGCGCAGGTGGAATTGGCCTTCGCCCGTGCCGAGCTGCTCTCTCTTCAGAAGCGGGTTGATGACGCCGAGTCCGTTGCACGGCAGAGTCGGGAGGAAGTGCTTCAGCGGCGGACGCTGGAGCGTGAGGACGCCCCCATGCTCCAGGACCTCAGGGTCAGGGCCAACGTGGTGTTGGGCTATGTCTACGACGAGAATGCTCCGCACCCACACTCGAATGACTACGCCAGTCATCTGCGCTTCTTTGCTGACGTGGTGACGCGCCTGGAAGCTCGGTCCAATAGAGCTCGCCAGCTCGTGGAAGAAAGGAGTCGGGGCCTGCTCGGGCGCGCGTTCTCCCGTGTCTTCAGCCATCTTCGGAACACCTTCCCCGACTTCGACTTCGACACCGCCATTGCCCCCGTACCGCAGGCCATCCATGGCGACCTGGCGCGGTGGGTGGAGGACAACGTGGATGCGCTGGTCAGAGCCTTCGCTTCTGAAGACGACGCGGTGGTGGTCGCTGCAGACGAAGGCGACGTGGTTGACGATGGTGATGCCGGCGTTGGTGAAGGTGGAGGCGACGCCAACAACGGCGACAGCGACGCCAGCGGCGCGTCTGAAGACGACGTGGACGACGCGGCGAGCGACCTGGCTGATCCCTTGTTCCCTTACTGTTTTACCCTGTATGCAAAAACTTGGACGTGGCCCCTAAAGATTGTGAGAGCATTTTGAGAGGGGGAGCCCCTCATGTAAACAAATCACAATTTTTACTCTTCTATGCCAAGCCGAGTGTGCGCCTTCGTGGACACATGAGTCTGGCGGCAGGTTTTGCTGCTGCGGCTTACCTTAGCCAAGGCGGGTTCCGAATCGGATTGTAAGGTCGAGAGTTGCCGCGGAGCTCCTGAAGGGTCTGCTGATCCGCCCGAGAGGGCCTCGCGAGGACCTAGCGCCGACCGGCGCCCGCGGTGCGCGTGCCGCGCCTAGCCCTGCTCGCGAGGGGCCCGCGAGGGGGAGGCAGCGAGCGTGAGCTTCAGAACAAGGCAAGAACCAGATGGCAAGAAATCGCTCGAACGAGAAAAGGCACCCCCCGTGTGCATCAACGAAAATTCAACTTCAACTTAAATCCAAATCCAGAAAACAAGGTTACAGAAAAGAGATCCAAAGCAAATGGCCGCGTCCGACGCCTAGTCTAGTCTTCTGGTCTTCTCACCAGCGTGGAGCCAAGTGCTGCCACTAGGTGTGGGAGGGAGCCCCCGAGGCCCGAGGGCGGCTCTCCGGAGACTCCGGGGCGTGTACAACCCCACTCATTATTACGTGAGAGTGTCACGGGCGACGATCTTCACAGGCACTGGGCCTTCTTCACAGGTACCGGCCTTGCTTCATATTGCCAAGCGAGGGCCCCGCCTTGCGCCACCCTCGACCACCTTTGAGCCGACCGGCAGCCAGGACGACACAAAGGGAGGAAAGGGGACGCCAGCGGTGCCCTCGGCGACCACGGGTCCTCTGCCGGGGGAAGGCTCGCCGGCGCCTCCCCGGCAGAGGGCCTACCTCCGGGTGACACCTGGCTTCGCGCGCCGTGGGAAGGGGCCTTGCTCCTGGCTCCCTCCATGCAGCCCCCAGCGTGCTTCCCCTGGCGGAAGGAGGGCTGCTGCGCCGGGGTCGTCGGTCGACGTTGTGACCTGATTCACTTGCAGCCCATGATTAGCATAAGCCTGCTCCTGAGAGATTAACGGTACCCTGTAGTTGTTGTTGCAGGCGCGGTCGTCGTGGTTCCCCGTCGGCTCCTGGAAGGCCTCAACTCCTAGCGCCTCTTCTTCCCAACCTTCTCCGAGGAACGAGCCAGTCGTCTTCCGGCGTGTACTCTTGGTCCATCATGCGGGGCACGTAGGCTTTCGGGGCTGTTACCCCAAACACCTCGCCGTAGTGCCCCACACTCCATGTTGCCCAGCCCAGCGTGGCGTCCTGAGGATAGTGCGACGTCTCGTTGGGACCATGGGAGGCAACGCTCGTGCCCATGCTCATCGAAGGCGGCGTGGGGGCAACGGGGCCCCCGGCGCCGCCGGCCGTCCCGGTGTCGATGAAGCCCCCAGGCACACCCGAGGGCGCGTGGTTGCGGCGAGGCCCGCCGTGAGATCCAGTAGCGGCCCGAGGAGGAAGCTGATAGCAGAAGGGCGGCGCTCCCGACGCCGCCGCATCCAGCAGCTCAGCGACGCGTTCCAGCAGTGCATCCCGGCCGCTCTCCATCAGTTGGCACCGCAGCAACTCTCGCGCCACCATGCGTGATGCCCGCATGTTCGCCTGCTCCCGCCAGGTGTGTGGCGCCGTTGCTGCAGCGTGGCTTGCGGCTCATGCAGCGGCTCGCGCTTGTCGTGGAGTGAGAGTGGACGGCGCATGGCTGCGCCGCCCGCGCCCAGCAACTTTAGGTGGCGCTCGTGCCGCCTGAAGCGCGGGGTTGAGGTCTTCATGGGCAGGTGGCGCTGCCCGGACGGGCCAGGCTGCCCAGCGGTCGATGTCGGCCCTCAAGTCGCCGGACATCGGGACCGCGGAGCGTCAGCGGGGAAGAGGCTCCGACGCACCCCTACCTGGCGCGCCAAATGTCGGATCACGGGTTCCGGCAAAACCCTCAAGGTTCGAACACTGGGGTGCGCACGAAGGTTTCCTCCCCACCGATCCACGTCCTAACTAGCTAAGATCTCAAGAACGAACTAGACGAATTCACAACACAGGGGACACAAGATTTATACTGATTCGGACCACCGTTGTGGTGTAATACCCTACTCCAGTGTGGTGATGGTGGATTGCCTCTTGGGCCGATGATGAACAGTACAAGGGGAAGAACAACCTCCTGAGGTTGAGGTGTTCTTGTGCTTGGCGAACTTGTGCGGGTGAGGACTCGATGCCTCCTACTGTAGTGGCTAGTATTATTTATAGAGGCCCTGGTCCTCTTCCCAAATATTGAGCGGGAAGGGAGCCAACAACAGCCAATTTGAAAGGGGACAGATAGTACAGCTTATCCTGACAAAAGTAGTCTTCGTCTGCAAAAGGCTCTGGTGGTGACGCCCTCCTAGGCTCCATGGTGACCTCCGTCTTGCCGTCCTGCTGGTCTTGGTCTCGTTGCACCGATATGGAAACCTTTGCTTGATGCCTCGGTACTCTGCGCCTGCGCCTTGCCCCTTTAGCATCAAAGAGGAAACAAGGACGCTGTGCACGCTGGCGCCCGCCTGGTCTCGATCATCATGGCTCACGTCACGAGGACCTCGTGAGGTTTGCCTTGCCTTGATCTCTCCGCCCCTCGTGAGCCCGCCTGGTGAGGCCGCTCCTGAGGTGGTCTTGCGTCGTCCGCCTCGCGAGGCTTGGCCCCTCGCGAGGGTCTTGAATGCCTAGCTCAGCCACGCTGTGGGCCGCAGGCAGGCAAGTCTGGGAACCCCGTTCCCAAAACGCCGACACAAGCATATTCATATTCTGATGATAATGAGACATACTTCTTCACCCACTATCTCCACCTTTCTAATTCTCAAGTTCCCTTCCACCATCACGTCCACACGTAATCATACGCTTTTATATTTTGAAATTTGCTTGTCTTAACCTGGCGTAAATTCTAGAAGTCTATCCCCCCCCCCCTCTATCTATATTTTTTTTACATGTAGAGAAGTTGCCACCTGTCTCTCTCAATGCCTTGCTGAACCCTCTACTTATGGCTGCCATCACAAGAAAAATAGGCAAGATAGTGGTCGTAGGTGGTAATTATCTAAATTAGCCAGCCATAGTGTATATAAGATGCCGTGCACACACTGTGAATTGTCGAGGGCAGGGCAGGCAACTATTTTTGATAAACAAAGACACACCAGAAAATAGAGTTAAAGACCAAAATAAAAGAGGGTTGCCCCAGCAACATGCGGGTTCAATCCCAGTGTAATACAAAAAAGGAGACTCTTCTCCTTGTGTTGTAACTCTTTTACAGTTGGTACTGCATTGATCTACACAAGTAAACCTGATCGGCTTTATCAAATAAAAGTTTGCACTTTGAACAAAATCTAGCACACCCAGTTTTGTAACTTTTGCTATCTGTGAAAACTGAACTATGTCCACCAGTTGGTCCACAAATTCAAGCGAGACAACTGAATAATGAAGAAGTGCCCATGATACACGTCAAATTAACTATTCATGTCATGTCAATCATCTCATCAAGACCTCTTTAACTTTTGTAGTCCTCCACTAATTGGAACCTGATATTTTGCTTACCATCACAATGGCATTTTATTTTTCAACCTCAGCCCTTGTTGTGTGCCTCAACTCACCTTGACAACAAACGACAAGCATGATAGAATAGCTCAATGAGCACACAACAAATAAAAGAGAAAGGTTTTAAAATGGCTAACCACGAGCATGATGAGGGGCTTGGTTAGTTATGTGTGGTAATTGCCTATAAACTTTGAAGACACACGCATGAAAGATGAAAGCCATGAATTGGAACAAGTACTCCTACATGGTAGGATACACATGTTTGATGTCATGACCAATGGAAAAATGAAGGCTCTTTTTTTAGTATTGATAGTTGACACCTGAAGTACACCTTAACTTTTATCTTCAAATTTCCAGCTTGGCATAGAAACTGAACATAGTCTAAAAATTCAAGCCTTGCAATGTCATGATCCTTATTGATTAAAATTAGGCACTTTAAAATCTAAAATTGGTGCGGACTAATAAGGAAAAGGTTTGAATTGATTTTGTTAAAATATTTCAAAAACAATTCTGAGGCAAATGGGATTGGTAGAACTAAATGGGTACCTTGGCATTCTCTTGAAATTATATATGTTGAATATATCCTTGGCTATAGTTATAACCCTATGTAAGTACTGACCCTTTCACCCTAATTTCCAGATCTCGGTTGAACAAATAATCGAGTGATCACTCGATCAGGAAAACATGCATTGTATCCTTGTAAATAAACTTCAAGATTGCATAAAAGATAGGAGGTATATGACCTGACAATATAATGATGGTATCATCCCATAAGTCATTAGCACGTTGTAGAGAATCTATGTTGCTACCAAGCAGGCCAAACATGAAACATCGAATATGCAAGAACTGAGAGAATCTCTTCATAAAATCGATTTAATGACTTGAATGTGGTTCTTCAGAAACAACACTCTGAAGCCTACAAGTGTACATGTGATTAGTTCTAGGACAGTTCATACATAGTAATTATGTGATGCACCCAAACTATGAGGCTGCTCTTATCTTTTTTTTAGAAATGGAGGATGACCCCCGGCCTCTGCATCTGGGAGATGCATACGGCCACTTTATTAATTATTCTCGAGGACCTTACAAAGTATTACAGACAATATTCCTGAATCCACCATCTCGGCAACATATGCCGCTACTCTTATCCATATGATGAAGGGATGCTAGTTGGGCCACTACCCAAACCACTCACCTAAACCTAACATCAAAAGCCGGCAGCCCCAGCCGAGCCACATACCGGGTCTGGGGCACAATCCGGTCAGACACACTCTTGTGTCGTCGCAGCCATCTTCCACAGGTCCGTCTTCAGAATATATTGAGTCTTCTACCTTGTGAAGGCCACTCCGCCATCGACGTCACCATGACGCCAGACAGCTACCTCCTCCTGCGCGAGTCCATCTCCGCGCATCGGGCGCCAAGTCTCCACTGCACCACGCCGCCGAGACCTGCTGCCATCAATGATTAAGATGAAGCACCGCTACACCAAAGAAGCCGCCCACTGGTCCCTCGATCCCGTGAACACCTCCAAGACTGACGCCCCCGAGAGGAAACGACACAAAATAGCGCCGCCATCATCTGATCTACTGATCTAGGGTTTCCCCCGGAGATAGCAGATGGTGGCCTTGAACTTCTCCTCGGCGATGCCTTCAAGAAGGGAACGCCGCATAACTGCTCTTATCTCCAATTAACATTAAAGTATGCATGTATATCAAGTTTATCATGTCGGCATATGCATCAACAAAGCTAGCCCCTACAAGTGTAAATATGATTAGTTTTAGGGCAGTTCATACAGAATAATTATGTGATGTGCCTCAAACCGTTCCTCTGCTCTTATCTCCAATTAACATTATAAGGTGGATGAACAACCTATAAATTTGATTTTTTTTCTAGTGTTTGCAAAATTACCACAAGCAAGCAGCTGGATAGTAAGATGGACATGGGAAATAGCACACCAGAAAATTAGTGCCGAATTACGCTGAACATGATATCTAGTTTATAATTTAGAAGTTTTATGTGGTCCATAATCAACCAAGGGGAAAAAAGCACATGGACAAGCATAAGATAAAGAACCGGCAATATACCACACTAATTTGTATTTTTCGTCTCTTCAGAGTTAATTGGTTATATACCTGGTACCCAAAATGTGAGAAATCTGCCAACCATCTGTTTGCTGGCAACCAAACAATACCTGGACACCTGGTAAAAACACAATATTTGTCTTACTGCATGAACTTAACAGAAGCATCATCAAGAAGGTAGGATAGGACTGCTGAGCACAAATAGTTGCAGATAATTTTAAATGTATTAACATTTAAAAGAGAAATATTAAGATATTTAAAGAACAAGCATATGAAATTTAATGGTACATGCCAAAAGAAAATACCTAGAAGTATTTGGCTGCTCTTCATCTTCTTCCATAGGTGTTTAAGTACCATAACCATATGGGAATGGTGAAAAATATGCTCCATTACTTGTACCCTCCTCAATATACTCATCAACTGGTGATCCGATACACTTGAAATTTCTATCAAAATCGCTCGGCCTGAATCCTATGTTAACAGGGTCGCACACACTAAACCTACGGGCCAATATTGGTTGTGAGAACATATCATTTCCTGAAACCCTTAAACTCCGACTAAGGTTTCGGAATGATAGTGGTGGAAAATGATGAGCTATCATGTCTTCGCAATGATACCTTAAAATCAGCATCTAGTTCCACAACCGGATCAGGGACAGGGAATGGCGTGTGATAGCCAGCATGAATGCTAGACCCAGCGTTCTTGTTTAGTGTCCTCGTAATAAGTGATACCCGAGCACATAGATATCAACAGGGGGTGAACAATGGAGTCAGTCATCTAAATTCAACCCCCTTGATGGGCATTGGCCACCAACATTCCACGTCGCCACAAAGATTCTGCACAGATAAGGAAGCAAAATAATGACGTCTCAGAATGCGCCAGCGAAGTAGAATTACGAAAACAACCTAAGGTACTATGATCTGAATAACATGAACAGTAGCGCAGCAGATCCCTATTGCAATGTAGGAGCACAGACAGTGAACAGGTGGTACCTGTAATCTTGGGCTTTTGTCAGGCGTGACACATCAAATTCATTCCCTGATCTACGAACATGATCGATATTTTGCTTCAACGACCGTTCTGAAGTAGGCCCATAAGGAACAACATAAACAGAATAACCAACAATCAGATAAGTTGGGCTGCTCCAACAAACAATCGGATAAGTAGATTGTTTATATTTATATTTGGCAAAAGAGGCATAGCAGTTAAAAAGAGAGCTCTGACCAAGCAGCAACAAAGAAAGAAAAGAGGTAGCTGCAATTTTGATGTATGAAGAGAGAGAGGGGGAGCGTGGTCCAAATGCTTTAACTGTACCAGTTCTGCTTTTCTTGGCAGCGCCTGTGTCCCTCTGCAAGCAGCTGGTCCTCCGTTAATCACCTTCATCCCGTCCTGCGTCACTAACACAAAATTTAGCCCCTGGACTAAACAGAGGCAGCAAAAATGCAAAGGAAAAACTGACAAATTCTTCAGTAGTTCTTCGTCCCTGGGATCAAAAGTAGAAACTTGACCACGTTAAAAAAACTAGTCCTATCTGTTGTTGACATGAGAAGCATATACAAAAAAAATCTAGGCAGCTCCGGACAAACATAACATCTACTGCGTGCGTCGCTTGGGACAAAGTAATGTTTGATTGGGACGTTCTATGTACTTGTACACCATTGAATTGATTTCAGACAAGGGAGGAACTGAGGCTTGGAGGAGGCCATGTCCTATGTGAAGAGACAAGACGTCGTTTTGATGGGGACCTGATTGGTGCTAATGCGCCTCTGAATCAATGCTTGGAACATGGACTGGAAGCGTCCGACGGAACTGAGAAATTACAGGCACGGGATGATGATGGGAATCTCAAATGCATTAAACAAAGGGTAACCTTCCTGGATCACACACAAAGGATGAGCAACAAAATGCGAGAAAAATAGTTGGTGTCTAGAGCTGTACTACACCCTTAATTAAAACTTAAAATCCAAAAGGTATAGTGTGAGAAAAGCAGAATCCTACTCTGACTCTATCTTTGGGAGAAAAGCATTGTTTACCTTGGGTAGTAGCATCGTTATCCGCATGGAAATCCTGCGCCTTGCCCTTGATGTTGAACCACTTCCTGACAGGGGACTTGGATCAGGAGACCTGCACATTCAGAGACGAATTAGCCATCAAAATCAACCAATGGCGGTTCGAATGGAACAACAGCTTGAAGAAGAAGTAGGCCGGCAGGCACCTTGCTCTTCATGTTGATCTCCTCCCGCATTGTATCATAGCAAGGCAGACCCTGAACCTGAAGCACCATGATCGGATTTACCCACGCCTGAGTGACGGTGCTCTGATTCTATCCTCTCCTTTGCTCTCTGTGGTCCTCTCCTGTCCTCTCTTTGGCCTAGTCGAACACCACGTCCGCTTCTCCTTGGCGCAAGGCTTCCTTTGTTCACTGAGAATGAAAGGAAAAGAAGGAAGTCAATGTCAGAAATACAAGAAGGCGATAAAAACAAATATCACAACATCCTGTACCTCGAAGCAAAGTAATCTCCCTTCTAAAACATACTAGTAGCTACCAGATAGAAAATCAATTCTTGCATGCAGCTATAATTGGCAAGAAATTTCACTTTTAAGAAGGTGGCTGAGTAGATCACTACACATGTTGGTTGTAAGATGTATAAGTACGACTTAACAGAATTAGAGTGAATTCCAGTTTTTACCCTTTACTTCCACATTTTTGACACTAGTTACCCCATTAAACATTTTTTCATCCCAATTACCCCATTTAGCAAAAGTCTTGTCAGTTTTTACCCCAGTAAGATTTTTGAGAGTGATCTGCTAGCTAACTCCCCGCCATCAGATTTCTTGGCATTTTTTCCAATGCCCGACCCGGTCACTTGGTTTAGCCGCACCCATTTTTCTTCTCATGGCTGTCAGGTACGTGAGCACCACATCGAGGGAAAGAGAAACAGTTATCTTCGGCGGTCAAGTACGTTCAATTTTGCATTGTGGGTTGCGGTTTGTAGGTTACCCAAAAAAGCTTTCGCCCTGCTTTATATATAAAGCAACATCATCCACAACCAGTATAAACGCACAACACCGTAACACACGCACACACCCACGGCATGATACATAGGCACTGAGCACATCAACACCACCCCTAGCACTACAAGAGTAACCAGGGTCCTCAACAGTGAACACGCTATCGCGAAGAACTGAAGCCGCATACGACAAACCGTGGGATCCAAGGTGGCACCTTCAGGAAGGTTACGATACGAAAGGGCCACCACCACCCGACATGAGGGTCAGAGTTTCCCTTGGAGCAACACGATGGGCAATGAGAGCTGCGACGATGCCTTCAGGAAGGGAACGACCTTCGCCGCCGCCGGTCCGTCTGAAGATCGAACAGGTTTTCACCCCAGTCAACACTCACGGCCACCGAACGCCACACCCCGGCGACCACACCGCCCACCCGGCCATGGCCACCGGGCAACACCGAGCCACAGGCTCTGCCCATGTGCACCGTGCTACCACCACCAGGGCCACCGCCCTGGCATCCAAGACCTTTGACACCACCTCACCCGAGACCCGCTGGTACCCCAACAAAAGAGACGAGTGGAAAGGCCCCGCCTTTCACACCCCTGGGTAGCCCCCAGCGCCGAGACCCAATAGGCCAGCCAAAACTGGCCTCCATCGACCCGTCCTGCTGCACCGGGCGTGAGACGAGGTCGGTCGTGTTGTAGGGCGTGAGACGAGGTCGGTCCTGCTATCGGGCGCGAGACGAGCGATGGACCGCTGCTGGGAAAGGTCCAATCCTTCGACCAAAGTAGCGCCCGGACGACAAGGAGAGGAATCGAAGGCCGACACAAGCCGTCTACGCGCCAGCCGACACTTGAACATGCCAGCCGGCGCCGGCGCCGTCGGGGCGTCGCTCGGCCACGGCCTCTGGCGGCTGCGAGGGAGGGTGGAGGGGAGGAGGGGGCCTAGCGGCGGCGGTAGGGTTTGCCTCCCCTGCCGCTCGCGGGAGCGCCAGAGGAGGTCGGGCCCGGCGCATAACACTTTCGTACTCGGTTTCTAGGTTTCATGTGATGATATTTTTGTTTTCTTCTTTGATGCAAAACATCGGAGGAACCACTTATTTTAAGCTTTGGGAGATCATCAAACAAAAACACCACAGTCTATTTTACATGTCTGCGGTGCTATTGTCGCTATTGTCGTACATGTGTTTTTTAGTGAGCTCCAATGATGTGTGTCCATTGAAAATTAGTACTACCAGTTATTGACATGATTCTTGCAAAAAAAAAAGTTATTGACATGATAGGATCAGATTTTTTTTGTTTTAATAAAAATGTATATTTGGGCACTTAGTCTCGAGTAAAATTAACATGATCTTTGCAAGAAGGCTCTTAAAATTTAAAAGGGGTAAGAACAGACAAGATTGTCACTAAATGGGGTAATCTGGATGAAAATTTGTTAAATGGGGTAAATAGTGTCGAAAATGGTTAATTAGGGGGTAAAAGCCGGAATTCACTCACAGAATTATAACGAGTTATATGTTAAATTATACAATATACAGTGCTATTAGAAAGCATCACACATCACGGATTAAGCTCTACCAATACGAAATACCTTGAACTGTTTGCTTCATATCTAAAACTCCGTACCGCATATATGGACACATAACCGAACATGTGCAGTTGTAAATGAAAAAACAATGAATGGTATCTGCTTCTAAAAATACAAAATTTAACAATAAAATATGTTTATTTTATAGAAGATTTATTCAGAGCTACCTTCTAGGCAGTGCATTAAAAAATCAAGAACGGTCCCCACTAAATTTTGAATAACATAGGTTTAATTTTTCTCATCAAGTTAAATCAATAGGCATGGAAACCACATTGTAAATTCTAGAAATAGTTATACCACAAACAGTAAGCTAATAGATTTAACTGGATTGAACAACAAAATCTGAAAAATGAGAAGATATATATTTATCTGTCAGGCGATTATTGTGGAAACTGTTAGCACCACTCCCGTCAGCTCTAACTTCTCTTCTAACTGATGCGCTCAGTTAGCAGCTATTTCTGATTGGGGATGGAAGAATACTGCTCTCCTACAATCGGCAGAACTGTAAGTAATGATGCGGCATTTGCCACTTTGAAGAACAATCCTTATTGCAAGTGATAATGTGAAGCAGAGACATCTTCTAATGCCAACAAGAAATGGCCATGCTAGAAAAGCAAGTTGTTTGCAAATCTAATTGGATGAATAAACTGGAAGTACAAATGTACTTAAAATAAAGAAGTTTTGATCAAGTTCATTAATAAATAACATGCACCAAACCACTTGTTAGAATAAGGATGCTAGAGAGATTACTTGAAATCCATACAAGCGAGCAATTAGAATTATGTGGTGCAGAAGAATGACTTTGGGCTGTCAAAAATAAAGAACAATGATTGTGTCTATCTATACATGATTTTCCTCTGCTCAAGCAAGCAAGCAAGAATCAAACAACACAATATACAGCAATTTGATTGCACACACGTTCAAACTGGACGGATACGTGCACATTAGCAAACACCACCAAGTTGTGTCCAGACCATTGCAATCAAAGATGAGATGTGCAGGGAAGGGGGTGGAGCTCACCACACCAGGACAGGGGGTAGGAGGAGGGAGTAGGCAGCCGCAGCAGCCATGAGGGAGGGCTCGTCCTCGTCCACCTGAAGCAGTAGGAGCAGCAGCTGGTCCAGATCCGAGCAACCTGCACAGAAAATAAAGGAAAGGAAAGGAATCACAAGGAGGGGCATGAAGAAACCGACAAGAAAAGGGAAGGAGGCGCGCGCACCATGGTCGGAGGTCGCCGGAGATGGCCTGCAGCCGGCGCGCGTCCTTTCCTTGGAGGTTGAGGCGTCGGACCTCCACGGGTAGCTAGGGTTTCGGGCGTCTCAGTGCATGGCTGCAGCCGGGTCAGACCTCCCTGGACGATCTCGAGGGACGGCGGCCCGCCGGTGCGGCTGCGGATCTGGGCGCTTCCTCCCCTTGCCGCCGGATCCCTTCCATTCCCTTCCCTCCCTTGGGAGAGGGAGAGAAGGTGGGGGGGAGGAGGAGGCCGCCGGCGGTGTCGCCATGGCCGGGCAGGGCTCCTCCCGCCTGCCCGCGACAGGAGGTGGCGGGGCGGCCGCGACGGGAGGTGGCGGGGGCGGCAGCGACGGGCGGCGGCGTTTGAGGGAGGGGATCGGCGGCGGCTGCGAGGGCGAAGGATCTGGTGTGGCGTCGCTTGAGGGCAAAGGCTTCGCTCGCTCGTTCGCAACGCACGGGCAACGTCTGGCTAATTTTCATAGGTTTATTTTCGTAGATTTTTTTCAGAATGAATTTTTTTCGATCAACCGGAGGGTTTAGCACTAGACATCGTGGGAGCCTACCGTTTTTTCTTTCGTGGTTCGAGGATGGAGGGGGGAATCGATGGGATGCGGGAGGTGGGATCGAGGACGAAAAAACCCGTTTCTGATGGGACGAAAATTGACCGCCGGAGACTACCAACTGCTCGATTAGGAGTAGAGAAGATAATGCAAAAATAAAATATGAATGGGTTTTCAGCAGTACTTATAGTAGTGATTTGTTTTCTTATACTAACATATCTCACAAAGGTTTTATTGAGTTTTGGGTGATTGAAGTTTTCAAGTTTTGGGTGAGATCATGATGGATGAAGGAATAAGGAGTAAGAAGAGCCTAAGCTTGGGGATGCCCATGGCATCCCAAGCTATTATCTAAAGAGAAGCAAGCAACTAAGCTTGGGGATGCCCGAGTGGCATCCCCTATTTCTTCTGACGACCATCGGTATTTTACTTGGAGCTATATTTTTATTCGTCACATATCATGAGTTTTGCTTGGAGCGTCTTGTATGATATGATTCTTTGCTTGTTTTGCTTTTTATTTTAGTCTTGAATCCTTGCTGGACACACCTATTTGAGAGAGCCAAAATTATGCTATAACTTGTTAGAATTGCTCTTTATGCTTCACTTAAATCTTTTTGAGCTATGGAATTGCTCTAGTGCTTCACTTATATCTTTTTGAGCACAGTGTGCTTTAGTATTTTTGAAGATATACTCTCTTGCTTCACTTAGATTTATTTGAGAGTTAGTAATTTTTTAAAGAAATTCTCTCTTACTTCACTTAAATTATTTTGAGAGAACAAAATTTTTATGCTCATGTTCTTCACTTAGATTTGTTTGAGCTATCAAAAGCAACATATGAAATTAGTCCCAAAGTGATAGATATTCAAGAAGGATATAATAAAAACTTTCATGAAGATCATTGGACAATATAAACTTGATTCCTTATAATAGTTTTGTGATATGATGATATAATATGTGAGTCTGTTGAGAAACGTAGTAATTTCAAAAAAAATCCTACGCACACGCAAGATCATGGTGATGCATAGCAACGATAGGGGAGAGTGTTGTCCACGTACCCTCGTAGACCGTAAGCGGAAGCGTTATGACAACACGGTTGATGTAGTCGTACGTCTTCATGATCGACCGATCCTAGTACCGAACGTACGGCACCTCTGCGATCTGCACACGTTTAGCTCAGTGACGTCCCACGAACTCACGATCCAGTAGAGCTTCGAGGGAGAGCTTCGTCAGCACGACAACGTGATGACGGTGATGATGAAGCTACCAGCACAGGGCTTCGCCTAAGCACTACGACAATATGACCGAGGTGGATTATGGTGGAGGGGGTGATACGTCTCCGTCGTATCTATAATTTTTGATTGTTCCATGCCAATATTATACAACTTTCATATACTTTTGGCAACTTTTTATACTATTTTTGGGACTAACATATTGATCCAGTGCCCAGTGCCAGTTCCTGTTTGTTGCATGTTTTATGTTTCGCAGAAACCCTGTCGGATCACGGGTTCTGGCAAAACCCTCAAGGTTCGAACACTGGGGTGCGCACGAAGGTTTCCTCCCCATCGATCCACGTCCTAACTAGCTAAGATCTCAAGAACGAACTAGACGAATTCACAACACAGGGGACACAAGATTTATATTGGTTCGGGCCACCGTTGTGGTGTAATACCCTACTCCAGTGTGGTGGTGGTGGATTGCCTCTTGGGCCGATGATGAACAGTACAAGGGGAAGAACAGCCTCCTGAGGTTGAGGTGTTCTTGTGCTTGGCGAACTTGTGCGGGTGAGGACTCAATGCCTCCTACTGTGGTGGCTAGTCCTATTTATAGAGGCCCTGGTCCTCTCCCCCAATATTGAGCGGGAAGGGAGCCAACAACGGCCAATTTGAAAGGGGACAACTAGTACAGCTTATCCTGACAAAAGTAGTCTTCGCCTGCAAAAGGCTCTGGTGGTGACGCCGCCTTGGGCTCCATGGTGACCTCCGTCTTGCCGTCCTGCTGGTCTTGGTCTCATTGCACCGATATGGAAACCTTTGCTTGATGCCTCGGTACTCCGCGCCTGCGCTTGCCCCCTTAGCACCAAAGAGGAAACAAGGACGCTGTGCGCGCTGGCGCCCGCCTGGCGCCCACCTGGTCTCGATCCTCATGGCTCACGTCACGAGAACCTCGCGAGGTTTGCCTTGCCTTGATCTCTCCGCCCCTCGTGAACCCGCCTGACGAGGCCGCTCCTGAGGTGGTCTAGTGTCGTCCGCCTCGCGAGGCTTGATCCCTCGTGAGGGTCTTGAATGCCTTGTTGATGAAGATGGGCCATACAAACCTGCTAGCACAGCCACGCCGTAGGCCGTAGGCAGGCAAGTCTGGGGACCCCCGTTCCCAGAACGCCGACAGTAGCCCCCGGGCCCAAGGCGCGCTCGGACTTGGCTTCGAGGCGAAGCCAAAGGTCAAGTGCGGAGCGCCGCGGGCCCCAAAAGCCTGCGGCCTCGGTCGACGCGTGGTAGTTGATTAGACGTGGGCGTCTCCGCTTCCCCACGCTGCCTCGGCAACTGCCCGACTTGACAAGTCCTGCGACATGCAAGGAAAACCATCATTACTTGTGATTGTGGGGGGCGCTGGTTGGCCTTCTCCTGCTATAATGTGGGAGGGGGCGGAGCCCCCATTGCCCATTTCTTCCCATTCCGCTTGCTTCTTCTTCCTCCGCTCCACTGCTAGTAGCAATGGCGCCCATCCGAAGGTTCTCAGCTGAGGAGAAGGGAAAGACTCCCCTTGACGTGCCGGCACTGCTCCCGTCGAAGAAGAGGTCGGTTCACCGCCGCGACGCAGCGATGATGCAGGTGGTGACGAGGCCTTGGTGCGAGCGGCCTCCTCCTGGGTATCCGTTGCCCTTGTACACCAAGCCGGGGGCTCAGGAGGAAGGAGCGACGAGCGCCGGCGCGCGCGCCGCGGCGTCGAGCGCCGTCGCTCCTGGAGTCCACGCCGCGGACTCCTCACGCGAGCTTGTGCTGTGGGCGGCGATGCCCCTGAGCTCCTGGATCCGCTTCCTGCTGTTCTTCTCTGATGTGATGCCGCCGAGGGGACCCCTCAAGCTCTGGTTGCAGCATGCCGACTGCGACGCTCCGGCGACCGGAGCAAAGGTTGAAGCGGTCTCCACCGGCAAGATCTTCATGACCCGCGGCTGGAGCGAGGTCGCGCGGGTTTGCCGTGCGGAGGGCACCCTCGCGATCCACTTCGAGTACGACAACGCCTCCACGATGTTCTTCAAGGTCTTCGACGCAGAGGGACGCCGCTTGGAGTGTTGCCCTGGAGGGGAATGCCAGGATGAGGCGCGCCCCGCTCGCGATTACTCCAACAGCAACGACTCCTAGGAGTACAGTGGTTCTCCCGAGCTCTACGAGACTCCGAAGACGAGCGACGATAGCTACGTGCCCCCGAGCTCTCGCCGTGCCCGGAGCAGGGCCGCAACATCCGGCCGTCGCTGATCTTGATGGGGTCGGCGCCGGCCCCCGGTGGCCCACTGTTGATGGTGGCGTCGGCCGCGAGGGTGTGTAGATAGGGTTCTCCTAAGTTCTTGTCTTTTGTTCCCTGCGAGGAATCAAGAAGTACCCCGTGGGGGCGTGTAAAGGGTATGTAATGTCTTTTGTTGATATCACCCTGATTATGGAAACCTGTGAACGCGCGTCCTGTTTAGGCTCGGTCTCCCCTTTCCAACCTCGCGACGGTTTGTTGCTCTATGCTGACAGGTCCCAGTCCCTAGGCAAGCTGCAGCCGTCGCTGGTATGCCAGATCGCGTGCCGTGGTCAAGGCCAGGAGGTGAGTGGCCCGAGGTCCAGTAAGAGCTCCTGAGGCGTGATGCTCAGGGGGTCCCCTTTAGTGCTCAAGCAGCCGTGGTAAGGTAAGAAAGGGAGGCGACGTTGCCGCAACAGGGCTGCGGCGAGCGTGACCCCTAGGTTCCAACGATTAGTCGATCTGAGCTCGAGACTTATCTTGGCGGTCCGGGGTCGGTTCCTCGTGATGTGCCAGGATTGTGCGCAGGCGTCCGTAGCGTATCTAGGTCGGGCCCATGCGAGCCTTCCCCTCTTCTCCACGCTCTCCTTTGTGCTCTACGTCCTTAGGTCCCGGACCTCGAGCGAGCTCAGCCTCCGCTAGTATGCCAGGTCGCGTGCCGTGGTCAAGGCCAGGGGGTGAGGGCTGGAGAGCCAGTAAGAGCTCCTGAGTCGCTATGCTCAGGAGCCCCCTTTTAACGCGCAAGCGGATTACATGGAAGAAGTGGGGGCTCGCGGTGCCGCTTGATGTTTTACCCTCATGAGATTCTTGCACGCCAGCACAAGGAAGAACACGATCTGCCGTTATGGTTGCCAGCCTGCCGCCGGTTGCTTCGCTAGGGAATGAGGGCACTGAGGCCTGGTGAGGTGACGTGCGCGGGGCGTGCCGCGAGCCAGAGCTCGACCGTTCAGGTTTGTCGACATGGCAGGGACGGACCCGTGCACCAGCGCCGTGCCGGCGTGCGTAGCCCCCGTGGTGGGTGGCGATCGAGCAGGTAATAGTCATAGGTAGACTAAGCATGGAAAGCATACTGGCTTAAGTAAATGCAAGGGAGATACACGCCACTGGGTTTGGCCCGAGCGGCTTGGGGATGATGCAGCCCGAGGGGCGCCCCCAACAAGATAAGCTAAAGACATAGAAGGGATACATGCCACAGGGATGGACCCATGCAGCCTGGGAATGATGCGGCCGGAGGGGCGCTCCCAGCTAAATGAACTTGGAAAATGTCACCCGGTTCTGTTGATGAAGGGGTGTTGGGGCAGCTGAAGGTACGTGGCGAAGGAGTTGCTCCTCACGAGCCACCGGGGCCCTGAGCCTCGAGAGGCTTTGGGGGCTCGGGTGGTTCCCTGAGGACCGTTTCCATCTCTGTTAGGACGATGCGGTGCATGGCTTCCTGAGTTGCCAGGGTGCGCCGCAAGTTGCGCTGGTAGACGAACGTCATGATCGGCAGGCCAAAAGGCATGCGAACGTAGCTGTGCGGTGGACCCTCGCAGCGGCCCATGCGCAAAGGCCATAAAGGCTCCTGAGAAGCAGCCCTGTTGAGCCCTGGGACGTCGATGCAGACGCGCAACCCGGCATCCTCGCCTGGATGGGGAGCTACGCCTCGTGAGCGGCGGTCGCCGCGCGTGACCCTTGCGTCTTGCAGTTCCTGAGTGGTCTTGGTGATGAACTCCTGAGCGGTGGGCGCTTCTCGCCCTGTGTCCTCCTGAGGGAAACGTGTCATGAAGCACGCCTCCAAGTGGTGCCCAAGCGCCTTCCTCGTGATGTTGGCAAGGTCTGAGGCCCTCCAGAAGAGAGCCCCCGAGCCCTGCCCGAGAAGGGTGCCGGCGCGCCTTCCTATGCGATGGAGGGAGGCCCCTGGAGCGTGCGCCGATCCTGACGAGGTTCTAGCTGCGACGCTACCCTCCTGAGGTCCTGCACGGTGCAGCTGCTTCTTCTTGGGGATGGTCTCAGGAGGGCCCTCGCCCTTGCTGTCGGGGTCGTCGATTGCTGTAGCTTGAAAGGCACGCTCGAGGGAGCACACCGCGTCTCTTTCTTCACATGGGACCATGATGATTCCCCCGCTTCCCGGCATCTTGAGGACATTGTAGCCGTGATGGGTCACCGCCATGAACTTGGCCAGGGCTGGGTACCCGAGGATGGCATTGTACGGCAGACGGATGTGCGCGACGTCGAAGTCGATGAGCTCGGTGCGGTAGTTTTTGCATTCTCCGAAGGTGACAGGGAGGCAGACCTGCCCTATCGGTGTGGTGGAACCGTCAGTCACTCCTGAGAAAGGCTTGGTAGGCTGAAGCTGGTCATATGGCACTTGGAGGTTGTCGAACGTGTCGACGGACAGGACGTTGAGCCTTGCGCCACCGTCGATGAGGGTCTTGGTAACTTGCACGTTGCTGATGACTTGTGAACAAAGCATCGGGAGGGCGCCAGCAGTAGCTGCGCACTTGAGCTGATCTGCCGAATTGAACGTGATGGGGCACTGGGACCATCTGAGCGGGCGTGTGGCCTCAAGCTTGGGGAGGACCGCATTCACTTCACGAGCAAACTGTTTGAAGATACGCTGCAAGGCTGGGGCCTGAGCTCCGCCTAAGATGCAGGCGATAGCACACGACTCCTGGAAGCCCCCAGCCCCCTCGTCTTGATGGTGATCGTCATTCCTTCTTGGCGGCAGCGGCAGCAGAGGGAGACCGGCGTTGCCCCGAGGACGATCCTCACGAGGCTGATCCCTCCAGGCGCCCTCGCGAGGCTGATCCTGCCAGCGGTCCTCACGAGGCCGGTCGCGCCACTCCTGGCGAGGGCCACGGTCGTCCCGGCCTCCGCCACCACATCCTCCTCCTCGGCCGTAGCCCCGGTCGCCGCGCTCAGGGCGTCGACCGAAGCGCCCTTCTCGAATGGCTCTGAGCTCTTGACAGTCGCTGGTGTTGTGGGTATTCAGGTTGTGGAAGGCGCAGGGCGTCGACCGAAGCGCCCTTCTTGAATGGCTCTGAGCTCTTGACAGTCGCTGGTGTTGTGGGTATTCAGGTTGTGGAAGGTGCAGAACGGTCGGCTGCTCTTGGTTGACTCGGGCTGGTCTCTGCCGCGCTTGGTGTCCGGTTCCGCCGCGAGCACGATGGCTCCCTTGCGCTTCACGTCCTTGGCCTTGGCTTTCTTCTCCTCCGGGTCTGCTGTCGGGAGCTCGAGGAGGGAGAGGCGCCCCTCCTCAGCTCTTGCGCACTTAGTCGCCAGGTTGAACAACTCCAGAGACGTGCACAACTCGTCGTGGATAGCGAGCTCTTCCTTCATCTTGACGTTGCGGACGCCATCAGAGAATGCAGAGATGATGGCCTCGTCCGTCACATTGGGGATCTTGAGGCGGACATTGTTGAAGCGCTGGATGTACTTCTGGAGGGTCTCTCCTGGTTGTTGCTTGACGCGGCACAGGTCACCCGCGGCCGGCGGGCGGTCGCGAGTGCCCTGGAAGTTGGCAACAAAACGGTTGCGCATCTCATCCTAGGAGGAGATCGAGCCTGGGGGTAGGTTCAGGAGCCAGGAGCGGGCGCCATCCTTGAGAGCCATGGGAAACCAGTTCGGCATGACTTTCTCGTCGCCGTTGGCCACCTCGATGCTCAGCTCGTAGAGCTGCAAGAACTCCGCGGGGTCGGGGGTGCCGTCGTAGCGAGGAGGCAGATCTGGCTTGAACTTGCCCGGCCAGGCGACGCTACGCAGCTCAGGGGTGAAGGCACGGCAGCCGGCTGTGGTCACCGGGGCCCGCCTTGGAGGTGGAGCTTGGTCTTAATTGGGTCCGCGCACTGCCGCCGCAGGCGGCGCGCGGTCTTGCCGTGGCAAACGGTCCTGGCGTGGCAGAGCGAGGAGTGGCGGAGCGTTTTCTTGTGGCGGAGCGACTTCTTGACAGCTTCTCTCTTCACGCGCGGGCGCCGGACACGGTGGGTCGCGCCGCGGAGCCGCGCGCCTTGGCGCCGTCTTGATGCAGAGGTGGTGGAGGTGCTCCGTGAGCCACGTCACCCATGGCTGGCGGAGGGCGAGGCAAAGAGAGGGACGGCGCAGGGGAGCCCTCTGCGGCGCGGACGAGCTCGGCGATGCAGTCGAGCCAGTCCTCGTAGAGGTCATCGACTGGGCGGTAGCGCAGGAGCTCGTGCGCCATGAGGAGCGCGGCTCGCGTGTCCATGGGAGCATGACGTGCATGGGACGAAGAACCGGCCGGGGTCAGTGATGGAGTGGCGGTGCGGCCGTCCCGCCGCACCGAGGGGTGCAGCAAGGATGCTTGCTGCTCGTTCCCCGCCAGGCCGGTGGCGGCGTTGGCGGCAGGCGACGGGGAACGACAAGGTGGCCCACCGACGGGAGCCGTCTGAGCGACGCGGGCGGCGAGGGCAGCCCGTCGCTCAGGACGAGCGCGGCGAGCGTCCGCCATGAAGACGACGGAGCAATGGGGCGCGGAGCGACGGAAGGAAGCTTCGGCGCACCCCTACCTGGTGCGCCAAATGTCAGATCACGGGTTCCGGCAAAACCCTCAAGGTTCGAACACTGGGGTGCGCACGAAGGTTTCCTCCCCACCGATCCACGTCCTAACTAGCTAAGATCTCAAGAACGAACTAGACGAATTCACAACACAGGGGACACAAGATTTATACTGGTTCGGGCCACCGTTGTGGTGTAATACCCTACTCCAGTGTGGTGGTGGTGGATTGCCTCTTGGGCCGATGATGAACAGTACAAGGGGAAGAACAGCCTCCTGAGGTTGAGGTGTTCTTGTGCTTGGCGAACTTATGCGGGTGAGGACTCGATGCCTCCTACTGTGGTGGCTAGTCCTATTTATAGAGGCCCTGGTCCTCTCCCCAATATTGAGCGGGAAGGGAGCCAACAACGGCCAATTTGAAAGGGGACAGCTAGTACAGCTTATCCTGACAAAAGTAGTCTTCGCCTGCAAAAGGCTCTGGTGGTGACGCCGCCTTGGGCTCCATGGTGACCTTCGTCTTGTCGTCCCGCTGGTCTTGGTCTCGTTGCACCGATATGGAAACCTTTTCTTGATGCCTCGGTACTCCATGCCTGCGCTTGCCCCCTTAGCACCAAAGAGGAAACAAGGACGCTGTGCGCGCTGGCGCTTGCCTGGTCTCGATCGTCATGGCTCACGTCACGAGAACCTCGCGAGGTTTGCCTTGCCTTGATCTCTCCCCCCCCTCGTGAGCCCGCCTGGCGAGGCCGCTCCTGAGGTGGGCTTGCATCGTTCGCCTCGCGAGGCTTGACCCCTCGTGAGGGTCTTGAATGCCTTGTTGATGAAGATGGGCCGTACAGGCCTGCTAGCACAGCCACGCCGTGGGCCGCAGGCAGGCAAGTCTTGGGACCCCCGTTCCCAGAACGCCGACAAACCCCATATCAAACGGAGTCCAAACGGGATAAAACGGACGGAGAATATTTTTGGAATATTTGGAAAATATGGGAGGAAGAATCAACGCGAGACGGTGCCCGAGGTGGCCACGAGGCAGGGGGCGCGCCCCTGACCCTCGTGGGCCCCTCGTAAGGCGGTTGTTGCTATTCTTTTGCCGCAAGAAAGCTAATTTTCAGGAAAAAAATCTTGGCGAAGGTTTCAATCCAATCGGAGTTACGGATCTCCGGATATATAAGAAACGGTGAAAAGGCATAAACCAGAGCGCAAACACACACACACACACACACACACACACACACACACACACACAGAGAGAGAGAGAGAGAGAGAGAGAGAGAGAGATCCAATCTCGGAGGGGCTCTCGCCCCTCCCATGCCATGGAGGCCAAGGACCAGAGGGGAAACCCTTCTCCCATCTAGGGAGGAGGTCAAGGAAGAAGAAGAAGGGGGCCCTCTCCCCCTCTCTTCCGGTGGCGCCGGAACACCGCCGTGGCCATCAACATCATCACCGCGATCTACACCAACACCTCCGCCATCTTCACCAACATCTCCATCACCTTCCCCCCTCTATCTACAGCGGTCCGCTCTCCCGCAACCCGCTGTACCCTCTACTTGAACATGGTGCTTTATGCTTCATATTATTATCCAATGATGTGTTGCCATCCTATGATGTCTGAGTAGATTTTCTTTGTCCTATCAGTGGTTGATGAATTGCTATGATTGGTTTAATTTGCTTGTGGTTATGTTGCTGTCCTTTGGTGCCCATCATATGAGCGCGCGCGTGGATCACACCATAGGGTTAGTTGTATGTTGATAGGACTGTGTATTGGAGGGCAAGAGTGACAGAAGCTTCTACCTAGCATAGAAATTGATCCATACGGGATTGAAGGGGGACCAATATAACTTAATGCTATGGTTGGGTTTTACCTTAATGAACGTTAGTAGTTGTGGATGTTTGCTAATAGTTCCAATCATAAGTGCATAGAATTCCAAGTCAGGGATGACATGCTAGCAGTGGCCTCTCCCACATAAAACTTGCTATCGGTCTAGTAAAGTAGTCAATTGCTTAGGGACAATTTTGCAACTCCTACCACCACTTTTCCACACTCGCTATATTTACTTTATTGCTTCTTTACCTAAACAGCCCCTAGTTTTTATTTTCGTCCTCTTTATATTCTTGCGAACCTATCCAAAAACACCTACAAAGTACTTCTAGTTTTATACTTGTTCTAGGTAAAGCGAACATCAAGCGTGCGTAGAGTTGTATCGGTGGTCGGTAGAACTTGAGGGAATATTTGTTCTACCTTTAGCTCCTCGTTGGGTTTGGCACTCTTACTTTTCGAAAGAGGCTACAATTGATCCCCTATACTTGTGGGTTATCAAGACCTTTTTCTGGCGCCGTTGCCGGGGAGTCATAGCGTGGGGTGAATATTCTCATGTGTGCTTGTTTGCTTTATCACTAAGTAATTTTTATTTGTTGTTCTTAGTTGTTCTCTATCTTTATTTATGGATATGGAACATGAAATACCAAAAAATCTAGGTTTACTTGCTACTCATGGAGATGGGGAACCTCCTAAAACCCTCGATGCTCATTATGTGAAAGATATTATGTACTACTTTGATAATCCCGAGAAAACCCCATTCAATTTTGTAATGGGAGACACGTTGGATCAACGTGAATACTTTAGGGATTACCGCTTGACTCAAAAAGTGAAACTATTATGGGATCAAATTTATATGTTGAGGTGGTATGCTCGGCAAGTATGCTTGAGTTATGATTATACTTGTTGCTCTAGGATGAAGGCTCCACACCTTCCCTTTTTATGCAAATTTAATGATAATAAAACCTTGGCTTCTTATGCTAATGGTATATATGATTACTATGATGTGGAACAAATAGAAGAATTGTTGCTTTTATGGGTGCTTATGAAATTGAATCTTTGTTCAAAGAGTGTGAAAATCTTTATGATGCTGTTTATAGACCTGGAAATTTAGCTATCCTTAAATATTTCTATGAGAATTATGAATTCAATTCCGATATTGATGAATTTATTGAGAAAGTCTCCGCTGTCCAAGAAGAGACTAATATTTTGCAGGAATCTATGGAAGAAGAAATTAATGACATTGTGAGCCCATTGGATGAAAAAGATGAGGAGGAGAGCGAAGAACAAAAGGAGGAAGAGCGGATTGATCACCCGTTCCCACCTTCTAATGAGAGTAACTCTTCAACTCATACATTGTTTAATTTCCCTTCGTGCTTACCGAAGGATGAATGCTATGATGATTGTTATGATCCCGTTGATTCTTTTGAAATATCCCTTTTTGATGATGCTTGCTATGCTTGTGGCCAAGATGCCAATATGAATTATGCTTATGGAGATGAACTTGCTATAGTTCCTTATGTTAAACATGAAATTGTTGCTATTGCACCCACGCATGATAGTCCTATTATCTTTTTGAATTCTCCCGACTTCACTATATCGGAGAAGTTTGCTCTTGTTAAGGATTATATTGATGGGTTGCCTTTTACCGTTGCACATGATGATTTTTATGAATATAATATGCATGTGCTTGCTGCTCCTACTTGCAATTATTATGAGAGAGGAACTACATCTGCACCTCTCTATGTTTCCAACACGATAAAATTGCAAGAAACTGTTTATACTATGCATTGGCCTTTACTATGTGTGCATGAATTGTTCTTTTATGACATGCCGATGCATAGGAAGAGAGTTAGACTTCGTTTTTGCATGATATATGTTACTTTGTGCTCACTACTAAATCACAAATCATTGTTAATTAAAATTGGCTTTGATATACCTTGGGATCCGGGTGGATTCACTACTTGAGCACTATATGCCTAGCTTAATGGCTTTAAAGAAAGCGCTGCCAGGGAGACAACCCGGAAGTTTAGAGAGAGATTTATTTCTGTTGATTGCTTTTATATAGTTTTAAAACAAATAAAATAAAGAGGGGAACCCAAAACTTTTCAAAAAGGAAAGTGAAAGTGAGAGAGACAAGCATTGTTGAAGTGGGGGAGCTCCTTGAACTTTGTTCATGCTCACGGAAACTTTGTGAATCTTGATTACAGAAACTTTTCAACAAAAATAATTATCCCCTTGTACAATCCATTGTATTATAGAAATAATGTGCCAAGGTTTGCCTTTAGGACGTTTACAATGCTTGTTGGTTTGTGCGGTGCAGGACAGAAACTTTGGTTGTAGTGCGCGATTTTACATTTTTTTACTGGAACGTCAAATGGTTTTGAAACTTTTTGCACTGTCTTTATATACAAATTGTTTATTTTTCCTAATTTTGGTAGAATTTTTGGAGTACCATAGGTATGGTGAATGTTCAGATTATTACAGACTGTCCTGTTTAAGACATGTTCTGTTTTTGATGCATAGTTTGCTTGTTTTGATAAAACTATCGATTTATATCAGTGGATTAAGCCATGGAAAAGTTATATTGCAGTAGCTACAATGCAAAAACAAAATATGAATTGGTTTGCAACAGTACTTAGAGTAGTGATTTGCTTTATTATACTAACGGATCTTACCGAGCTTTCTGTTGAGTTTTGTGTGGATGAAGTGTTCGAAGATCGAGGATGTCTCGATGTGAGGAGAAGAAGCAGAGGCAAGAGCTCAAGCTTGGGCATGCCCAAGGCACCCCAAGTAAATATTCAAGGAGACTCAAGCGTCTAAGCTTGGGGATGCCACGGAAGGCATCCCCTCTTTCTTCAACAAGTATCGCTATGTTTTCCGATTCGTTTCGTTCATGCGATACGTGCAAATCTTGGAGCGTCTTTTGCATTTAGTTTTCATTTTTCTTTTATGCACCATGCTGGTATGAGATAGTCCTTGGTTGATTTATAGAATGCTCTTTGCACTTCACTTAAATCTTTTGAGTATGGCTTTATAGAATCATGTGCTTCACTTATATCATTTGAAGTTTGGATTGCCTGTTTCTCTTCACATAGAAAACCGCCATTTGTAGAATGCTCTTTTGCTTCACTTATAGTTGTTAGAGCGTGGGCATATCTTTGGTAGAAAGAATTAAACTCTCTTGCTTCACTTATATCTATTTAGAGAGATGACATGAACTGGTTATTCACATGGTTAGTCATAAAATCCTACATAAAACTTGTAGATCACTGAATATGATATGTTTGATTCCTTGCAATAGTTTTGCGATATAAAGATGGTGATATTAGAGTCATGCTAGTGGGTAGTTGTGTATTGTAGAAATACTTGTGTTGAAGTTTGTGATTCCCGTAGCATGCACGTATGGTGAACCGTTATGTGATGAAGTCGGAGCATGATTTATTTATTGATTGTCTTCCTTATGAGTGGCGGTCGGGGACGAGCGATGGTCTTTTCCTACCAATCTATCCCCCTAGGAGCATGTGCGTAGTACTTTGTTTTGATGACTAATAGATTTTTGCAATAAGTATGTGAGTTCTTTATGACTAATGTTGAGTCCATGGATTATATGCACTCTCACCCTTCCATCATTGCTAGCCTCTTCGGTACCGTGCATTGCCCTTTCTCACCTTGAGAGTTGGTGCAAACTTCACCGGTGCATCCAAACCCCGTGATACAATACGCTCTATCACACATAAGCCTCATTATATCTTCCTCAAAACAGCCACCATACCTACCTATCATGGCATTTCCATAGCCATTCCGAGATATATTGCCATGCAACTTCCATCATCATCATATACATGACTTGAGCATTCATTGTCATATTGCTTTGCATGATCGTAAGATAGCTAGCATGATGTTTTCATGGCTTGTCCATTTTTTATGTCATTGCTACGCTAGATCATTGCACATCCTCGTACACCGCCGGAGGCATTCATATAGAGTCATATCTTTGTTCTAGACATCGAGTTGTAATATTGAGTTGTAAGTAAATAAAAGTGTGATGATCATCATTATTAGAACATTGTCCTATGTGAGGTTATCAAAATAAAAGAGGCCAAAGAAGCCCAAATCAAAAAAAGAGGCCAAAGAAGCCCACTAAAAATGAGAGAAAAGAGAGAAAGGACAATGTTACTATCCTTTTACCACACTTGTGCTTCAGAGTAGCACCATGTTCTTCATATAGAGGGTCTCTTGAGTTATCACTTTCATATACTAGTGGGAATTTTCATTATAGAACTTGGCTTGTATATTCCGATGATGGGCTTCCTCAAATGCCCGAGGTCTTCATGAGCAAGCAAGTTGGATGCACACCCACTTAGTTTCCAATTTGAGCTTTCATACACTTATAGCTCTTAGTGCATCCGTTGCATGGCAATCCCTACTCCTCACATTGACATCAATTGATGGGCATCCCCATAGCCCATTGATTAGCCGTGTCGATGTGAGACTTTCTCCTTTTTGTCTTCTCCACATAACCCCCATCATATTATTCTATTCCACCTATAGTGCTATGTCCATGGCTCACGCTCATGTATTGCGTGGAAGTTGAAAATGTTTGAGAACGTCAAAAGTATGAAACAATTGCTTGGCTTGTCATCGGGGTTGTGCATGATTTGAATACTTTGTGTGGTGAAGATGGAGCATAGCCAGACTATATGATTTTGTAGGGATAACTTTCTTTGGCCATGTTATTTTGAAAAGACATGATTGCTTTATTAGTATGCTTGAAGTATTATTGTCTTAATGTCAAATGATAGAATATTGCTTTGAATCACTTGTGTCTTAATATTCATGCCATGATTAGATTACATGATCAAGATTATGCTAGGTAGCATTCCACATCAAAAATTATCTTTTTTATCATTTACCTACTTGAGGACGAGTAGGAATTAAGATTGGGGATGCTGATATGTCTCCGTCGTATCTATAATTTTTATTTGTTCCATGCCAATATTATACAACTTTCATATACTTTTGGCAACTTTTTATACTATTTTTGGGACTAACATATTGATCCAGTGCCCAGTGCCAGTTCCTGTTTGTTGCATGTTTTATGTTTCCCAGAAACCCCATATCAAACGGAGTCCAAACGGGATAAAAACGGACGAAGAATATTTTTGGAATATTTGGGAAATATGGGACGAAGAATCAACGCGAGACGGTGCCCGAGGTGGCAACGAGGCAGGGGGGCGCGCCTGTCCCCCCTGGGCGCGCCCCTGACCCTCGTGGGCCCCTCGTAAGGCGGTTGCTGCTATTCTTTTGCAGCAAGAAAGCTAATTTTCGGAAAAAAATCTTGGCGAAGGTTTCAATCCAATCGGAGTTACGGATCTCCGGATATATAAGAAACGGTGAAAAGGCAGAAACCAGAGCGCAAAAACAGAGAGAGACAGAGAGACAGATCCAATCTCAGAGGGGCTCTCGCCCCTCCCATGCCATGGAGGCCAAGGACCAGAGGGGAAACCCTTCTCCCATCTAGGGAGGAGGTCAAGGAAGAAGAAGAAGAAGGGGGCCCCTCTCCCCCTCTCTTCCGGTGGCGCCGAAACACTGTCGTGGCCATCATCATCATCATCACCGCGATCTACACCAACACCTGCACCATCTTCACCAACATCTCCATCACCTTCCCCCCTCTATCTACAGCGGTCCACTCCCCCGCAACCCGCTGTACCCTCTACTTGAACATGGTGCTTTATGCTTCATATTATTATCCAATGATGTGTTGCCATCCTATGATGTCTGAGTAGATTTTCGTTGTCCTATCGGTGGTTGATGAATTGCTATGATTGGTTTAATTTGCTTGTGGTTATGTTGTTGTCCTTTGGTGCCCATCATATGAGCGCGCGCGTGGATCACACCATAGGGTTAGTTGTATGTTGATAGGACTATGTATTGGATGGCAAGAGTGACACAAGCTTCTACCTAGCATAGAAATTGATGCATACGGGATTGAAGGGGGACCAATATAACTTAATGCTATGGTTGGGTTTTACCTTAATGAACGTTAGTAGTTGCGGATGCTTGCTAATAGTTCCAATCATAAGTGCATAGAATTCCAAGTCAGGGATGACATGCTAGTAGTGGCCTCTCCCACATAAAACTTGCTATCGGTCTACTAAAGTAGTCAATTGCTTAGGGACAATTTCGCAACACCTACCACCACTTTTCCACACTCTCTATATTTACTTTATTGCTTCTTTACCTAAACAGCCCCTAGTTTTTATTTTCGTGTTCTTTATATTCTTGCGAACCTATCCAAAAACACCTACAAAGTACTTCTAGTTTTATACTTGTTCTAGGTAAAGCAAACATCAAGCGTGCGTAGAGTTGTATCGGTGGTCGATAGAACTTGAGGGAATATTTGTTCTACCTTTAGCTCCTTGTTGGGTTTGACACTCCTACTTATCGAAAGAGGCTACATTTGATCCCCTATACTTGTGGGTTATCAGGGGGGCACCGCACACGGCTTGGAACAATCAACTTGTGTGTCTCTAGGGTGCTCCCTGCCCCCGTATATAAAGGAGCAAGGGGAGGCTGGCCGGCCTTGGGGCGCGCCAAGGAGAGGGAGTCCTCCTCCTCCTAGTAGGAGTAGGACTCCCCCTTTCCTAGTCCAACTAGGAGGAGGAAGGGGGAAGGAAAGAGAGGGAGAGGGAGAGGGGAAGAGGGGCCGCGGCCCCTTCCCCTAGCCCAATTCGGACTCCCCTTGGGAGGGGGCACGCCACCTCCTGGCCTGCTGCCCTCTCTCTCCCCTAAGGCCCACTAAGGCCCAATACTTCCCCGGGGGTTCCGGTAACCCCTCCGGCACTCCGGTTTTCTCCGAAATCACCCGGAACACTTCCGGTGCCCGAATATAGCCGTCCAATATATTGATCTTTATGTCTCGACTATTTCGAGACTCCTCGTCATGTTCGTGATCATATCCGGGACTCCGAACTACCTTCGATACATCAAAACACATAAACTCATAATATCAATCGTCACCGAACTTTAAGCGTGCGGACCCTACGGGTTCGAGAACTATGTAGACATGACCGAGACTCATCTCCGGTCAATAACCAATAGCGGAACCTGGATGCTCATATTGGTTCCTACATTCCACGAAGATCTTTATCAGTCAAACCGCATAACAACATACGTTGTTCCCTTTGTCATCGGTATGTTACTTTCCCGAGATTCGATCGTCGGTATCTCTATACCTAGTTCAATCTCGTTACCGGCAAGTCTCTTTACTCGTTCCGTAATGCATCATCCTGTAACTAACTCATTAGTCACATTGCTTGCAAGGCTTATTGTGATGTGCATTACCGAGAGGGCCCAGAGATACCTCTCCGACAATCGGAGTGACAAATCCTAATCTCGATCTATGCCAACTCAACAAGTACTATCGGAGACACCTGTAGAGCACCTTTATAATCACCCAGTTATGTTGTGGCGTTTGGTAGCACACAAAGTGTTCCTCCGGTATTCGGGAGTTGCATAATCTCATAGTTATAGGAACATGTATAAGTCATGAAGAAAGCAATAGCAATATACTAAACGATCAAGTGCTAAGCTAACGGAATGGGTCAAGTCAATCACATCATTCTCTAATGATGTGATCCCGTTAATCAAATGAGAACTCATGTCTATGGCTAGGAAACATAACCATCTTTGATTCAACGAGCTAGTCAGGTAGAGGCAAACTAGTGACACTCTGTTTGTCTATGTATTCACACATGTACTAAGTTTCCGGTTAATAAAATTCTAGCATGAATAATAAACATTTATCATGATATAAGGAAATATAAATAACAACTTTATTATTGCCTCTAGGGCATGTTTCCTTCAGAGTCATGTTGATGAGTAATTATGCTTTAGTAAGAATATTTGTGTTAAGGTTTGTGATTCCCTATGCAAGCACGAAAGTCAATATTTGTGCAATGAAATTACATCCTACTTGTGATGCATTATTCGGTGTTAGTTATGCTTAATGCTCGCTTATGAGATTTTTCATTTCTTGGTTGGATGCTTCTCAATCTTTTGCTAGCCTTCATTTTGCACTAAGTATGATCACTACTTGTGCATCCAAAATCCTTTAAACCGGTTTTGCCATATGAGTCCACTATACCTACCTATATGCGGTATTCTTTTGTCGTTCTAAGCAAATTTGTATGTGCCATCTCTAATTTTCAAAATAAATTTCTCTTTTGTGTGCTCGTATCGCTCATGAAACGGTAGGGGGTGGCTGATATATTTCCATGCTAGATGTGTTATTCTCAAGATGAGTGTTTATTCACTTGTCATTGCACGAGAGTACGACAAAGGTATTAGGGATGCCCAGTCCCGAAATGAAAAATGAATTTATTTTATGTTGTCAAATAATAAATTCCTTGGAAAGTGTTGGTATGGAAGGCACCCGTGGATATGACTAGCCATGGAAAGTGAAAGTATGGTGGAAAAAGGAATAAACTTTATTTTCTGTTTGGGAACCGCCTATGGCATATCTAGCATGGAAAGTATTGGGAACTACTCGATCATTTTCGTTGATAGGAAAAGCATGCCACCCAAAATGTTTTTATCTCTATCTTTTTCGCTTTGAGCTCTGGCACCTCTACAAATCCCTACTTTCCTCTGCGAAGGGCCTTTCTATTTACTTTATGCATTTTTTATTTTGAGTCTCCATCTTATCTTATAAAGCACCAACTAAGGGGCACTATGATCGTACTTGAGCATTGGGTGTAGCTAATATGCGAGTGTGTTTCATGAATGGATCAATGATTGAGCATAATGGGCCACGGATAACTTGCTTTAGTGTTGATATTTTGAAAGACATGGTTGCTTGTTGATATGCTTGAGTATTGAAATCTTCATGTCAAAACTAGACTATTGCGTTGAATCATATAAAAGTCCAAATGTCCATGCTAAAAAGAAAAGAATATGTGATGAACATGTTAGGCAGCATTCCACATCAAAAAATTTGTTTCTATCATTTACCTACTCGAGGACGAGCAGGAATTAAGCTTGGGGATGCTGATACGTATCCAACATATCTATAGTTTTTGTTTCTTCCATGCTATTATATTATCATTCTTGAATGTTTTACAATCATTTTATAACAACTTTATATCATTTTTTGGGACTAACCAATTGACATAGTTCCGTGCCAGTTGCTGTTTTTTGCTTGTTTTTTACGTCACAGAAAATCAATACCAAACGGAGTCCAACCGCAGCGAAACTTTTTGGAGATTTTTTCTGGACCAGAAGACCCCTGTTGGACCAAAGAAGTACTAGAGGGGGGCTCCGAGGGGAGCACAACCCACCAGGGCGCGCCTGGGGGCCCAGGCACGCCCAGGTGGGTTGTGCCCACCTCGGTGGCCTCCCGCACCACCTCTTTGCTCTATAAATACCCCAATTTCCAGAAACCCTAGGGGAGTCGACGAAAATCAATTACAGCCGCAGCAAGTTCCAGAAACCATAGATCCAATCTAGACACCATCACGGAGGGGTTCATCATCCTCATTGGTGCCTCTCAGATGATGCGTGAGTAGTTCATTGTAGACCTACGGGTCCATAGTTAGTAGCTAGATGGCTTCCTCTCTCTCTTTTGATTCTCAATACAATGGTCTCTTGGAGATCTATTTGATGTAACTCATTTTTGCGGTGTGTTTGTTGGGATCCGATGAACTTTGAGTTTATGATCAGATCTATGTTTTTATCCATGAAAGTTATTTGAGCCTTTTGATCTCTTATATGCATGATTACTTATAGGCTCGTATTTCTTCTTCAAATCTTTGTTTTAGTTAGGCCAACTAGATCGATTTTTCTTGCCATGGGAAGAGGTGCTTTGTGATGGGTTCGATCTTACGGTGCTTGATCCCAGTGACAGAAGGGGAACCGGCACATATGTATCGTTGCTATTAAGTATAATAATATTGGGTCTATTTCTACATAAATAGATCGTGTCTACATCATGTCATCGTTCTTATTGCATTACTCTGTTTCTCCATGAACTTAATACACTAGATGCATACTGGATAGCGGTCGATGTGTGGAGTAATAGTAGTAGATGCAGACAGGAGTCGGTCTACTAATCTTGTACGTGATGCCTATATAATGATAATTTCCTGGATAACGTCATGATTATTTGAAGTTCTATCACTTGCCCAACAGTAATTTGTTTACCCGCTGTATGCTATTTTTCTCGAGAGAAGCCACTAGTGAAATCTACGCCCCCCGGGTCTCTTCTTTATCATATTTGCCTTCGCGGTCTATTTTATTTGCTTTTATTTTCAGATCTATTAATCCAAAAACACAAAAATACCTTGCTGCAATTTATTGTTATTTATTTTATCTCGTGTTCCCGCGAGATCTATTTATCCAATCTACTACAATTTTACCTATCTTTTTACCCGTGAGGGATTGACAACCCCTCTCTTACGTCGGGTTGCAAGTATTTGTTCTTTGTGTGCAGGAGCCGTTTACATGGTGTTGCGTGGTTCTCCTACTGGTTCGACAACCTTGGTCTCATCACTGAGGGAAATACCTACCGTAGCCGTGCTGCATCATCCCTTCCTCTTTGGGGAAATACTGACATAGTTCAAGCCGCATCAAGGTCTCACATATAAATATACTATCTTGGACATCTTTTGTGATTGTGAGCGCTCATTAAAATATTATATGCTAAAGAGTCGATGTTGGACAAGGAAGACAACATAATGGGTTATGTTTTCTTATATCCAAATAGAAGTTATATTGTCATGGATCCTCCAACATGTTGAGCTTGCTTCTCATCCCATGCTAGCCAAATTTTTTGCACCAAGTAGAGATACTACTTATGCATCCAAACATCCCTTAAACCAGTTTTGCCATGAGAGTCCACTATACCTACCTATGGATTGAGTAAGATCCTTCAAGTAAGTTGTCATCGGTGCAAGCAATAAAAATTGCTCTCTAAATATGTATGATCTTTTAGTGTGAAGAAAATAAACTTTATACGAACTTGTGATATGGAAGAAATAAAAGCGACAGAATGCATAATAAAGTTCTTTATCACAAGCGACAATATAAAGTGACGTTCTTTTGCACTAAGATTTTGTGCATCCAACCATAAAAGTGCATCACAACCTCTGCTTCCCTCTGCGAAGGGCCTATCTTTTACTTTTACCTTCTACCCTTGTACAAGAGTCATGGTGATCTTCACCTTTCCTTTTAACACTTTTTCTTTTCGGCAAGCACTATGTGTTGGAGAAAGATCCAGATGTATATATCCACTCGGATGTAGGTTATCATAAAGTATTATTGTTGACATTACCCTTGAGGTAAAAGGTTGGGAGGCGAAACTATAAGCCCCTATCTTTCTTTGTCTCCGATTGAGGCTTTGAACTCATAAATATCGCGTGAGTGTTAGCAATTATAAAAAACTAAATTATAGTTGAGTATGTGAACTTCCTGAAAAGCTCTTACATTGACTCTTTCTGATATTATGATAAATTACAATTGCTTCAATGACTAAGATCACAGTTTTTTAGTTTTCAATAAAGTTTCTGATTCATACTTTACCTTGTGAACGAATTATTACTTTATCATAAGAGATCATATGACAATATATGTTGCTGTTCTAAAGATGATCATGATGCCCTCGTGTGCGTATTTTATTTTATCGACACATCTATCTCTAAACATGTGGACATATTTATCGACTTCGGCTTTCGCTTGAGGACAAGCGAGGTCTAAGCTTGGGGGAGTTGATACGTCCATTTTGCATCATGCTTTTATATTGATATTTATGGCATTATGGGATGTTATTACTGTAGGATCGAAAGTATGTCTAGGGGGGTGATTAGACTACTTGACCAAATAAAAATCTAGCCTTTTCCCAATTTTAAGTCTTGGCAGATTTTAGCAACTTATCACAAGTCAAGTAATCAACCTACACATGCAATTCTAAGAGTATAGCAGCTTAATGTAAATCATTGCATATGAAGGTAAAAGGGAGGAGTTTGGAGGGAGCAAACGCAATGTAGACACACAGATTTTTCCCGTGGTTCCGATAGGTGGCGCTATCGTACATCCACATTGATGGAGACTTCAACCCACGAAGGGTAACGATTGCGCGAGTCCACGGAGGGCTCCACCCATGGAGTGTCCACGAAGAAGCAACCTTGTCTATCCCACCATGGCCATCAGCCACGAAGGACTTGCCTCACTAGGGTAGATCTTCACGAATTAGGCGATCTCCTTGCCCATACAGACTCCTTGGTTCAACTCCACAATCTTGACGGGGGCTCCCAAGTGACACCTAGCTAACCAATCTAGGAGACACCACTCTCCAAAAGGTAATAGATGGTGTGTTGATGATGAACTCCTTGCTCTTGTGCTTCAAATGATAGTCTCCCCAACACTCAACTCTCTCTCACAGATTTGGATTTGGTGGAAAGATGATTTGAGTGGAAAGCAACTTGGGGAAGGCTAGAGATCAAGATTCTTGTGGTTGGATTGGAATATCTTGGTCTCAACACATGAGTAGGTGGTTCTCTCTCAGAAAATGAATGCTGGAAGTGTAGGCACGTTCTGATGGCTCTCCCCGAATGGAGGATGGGTGGAGGGCCATATATAGCCTCCACACAAAATCTAACCATTACACACAATTCACCAAACTCGGTGGGACCGAATATTGAAACTCTGTCAGACCGATTTGGTTCAAAATGTGAACGCTAGGCTTTTCGGTGGGACCAACATGTCAACTCGGTGGGACCGATTTCATTAGGGTTAGGGCATAACGTAATCTCGGTGAGACTGATCACATGAACTCGGTGAGACCGATTTCTGTAATAGGCAAACAGAGAGTTGGCCAGGCAAACTCGGTGGGACCGATCCCTCATTTCGGTGAGACCGAAACGTTATGAAAAGGAAACAAAGAGTTTGCATTGTGAACTCGGTGGGACCGGTCGCTCATCGGTTAGACCGAAACGTTACGAAGGGAAATAGAGAGTTTGCAATCCCATCTCGGTGAGACCGAGATCCCTACCGGTGAGACCGAACTGATTAGGGTTTCTGGTAGTGGCTATGTCAAATGAACTCGGTGGCGCCGGATAGATCAAATCGGTGGGGCCGAGTTTGACTTTTGGTTTGGGACATATGTGGATATGAGAAAGTGGTTGAGGGCTTTTGGAGCATATCACTAAGCATTTTGAGCAAGCAAGCCATTAAGCAACACCTCATCCCCTTTTAATAGTATTGGCTTTTCCTATGGACTCAATGTGATCTTGGATCACTAAAATGAAAATGTAGAGTCTTCAGCTTGAGCCAATATGTGTCCTTAGCATTTTGAGGGGTCCACATCTCTAGTCCATGCCATGCCAATCATTGAACTTTCTGAAAAGAATATCTTGAAAGAATATTAGTTCAATGAGCTATATGTTGTTAAGAATTACCAAAACCACCCGGGATTAGTTGCACTTGCAATTACACATTATGGTACAATACTTATGCCTTTTCTGTCTTATTTTACAAGGTTTACATGAAGAGCGAGAATGCCGGCGGCTGGAATTCTGGACCGGAAAGGAGCAAATCTGATAGACCTATTATGCACAACTCCAAAAGTCCTGAAAATTTACGGAGAATTATTTTGGAATATAAAAAAAGTATTGGCGAAGAAATACCAGAGGTGGGCCCCCTGGCAGGTCCTCGGTGCCCATCTTCTGCTATATGGTGTCTTTCAATCTCCCCCTTTTTGGTAATTGATGACAACATATAGATCAAAGCTTCGACAAATGATAATAAGAATGAAATGCATCGTCGCTTTGAGAAGTATGTGATAAGCAAGAGCTCCCCCCAAATTTGTGCATTATTTAAAATTTGCTTTTGAATGCAAATGCACAGTCGATTAGGATCATGGGTTACTCTTCCATGTCACATACATCTTGGTGGAGTGCTCAAAATGATAGAATATGAAATATGCACTCATCACCAAGGCAAGATGTGAATGATCATACATGAGAGATAAATAATATCATCATCCAAGCACAAGCATTAAAGTATGATATTATCAAACACATGACCATACAAGTATCTCACACACACATAGAGTACCATCCAAGCAACCAAACAAATAAGTACCAAACAAATAGCAAAAGGGATGGCGAAAAGAAGCAAAGCTCTCTCTCTCTCTCTCTCTCAGCCTATGATCTATACACTTTCTCCCCCTTTGGCAACAAGTTACCAAAAAGCTTGAAAATGCATAGTGCTATGCGGCTCTCTAGGCTTGATCTTCGGGAGGTGGCGTTGAGAGGACTCCAAGGACAAATGCATCTGTTGAGGTTGTTGGAGCTGGTGGAGTTGCAACCGGAGGAGCAACTGAAGCTGTGGCTGCAGGTGCTGACGTAGTAGCTCTCGTGTCTGTCACTGGCACGGCTACAAATCTCTATGCCCTAGGCACTCTCTGAAAAGCTTCAGTGGTAGCTTTCCCTCTCCTCTCTTCAGCTTCATCCTGGAGCTGCTCAACTGCTGTTTGCATCTCTGTAACCTTCAAGTCTAGATCATAGAACTTTGTTTCAATGATCCTTTCAAGGCTCTCTTGATTATGAGTTAGGGTGGCCAATCCTTTCTCAATCCTCAAAGTGTCTTGAATAAGATATCCAAGTTCATCTTGTTTTGACTTGAGGAAAACTTGTGAAGCCTCTTCAGCACTTGGCATCTTGGCCGCCTTCTCTGCTTTTGCCTTCTCTCTCTTCTCTTGAGCCTCTACTGATGTAGGATGTTCAGCATTCATGACAACTGTGTTGTCCTCAAAGTCATGCCTCAAGGGAAGGTGCTCTTTGTCCAACAAGTATGTGCCTGTGCCCATCTTAGAGTTGATGAGCATCTGGATGTGTGGAGCATATCCACATGATCTCTTTTGGTCTGCAGCTATCCTATTGATTGTCTCTACAATGAGTGTCATCACCTTGAATTTTTCTGGCACATCAAACATATGCAGCAAATTGATGGAATGTCCTCTTATCATCCTGTGATCTCCAGACTTGGGCAACAAAGTGTGCCTCAGGATAGTATTGATAGTAGGCAGACCTGACAGGAGATAATAGACAGAGCCAAACTGATGATGTTCCAAAGCTGCATCTGGAATTTCCTTGTACATATGTGCCTTGGAGTTATGTCCCTTCCTTGGCTTGGCATACACATTAGTGTCATCCTCATGCTATTCAGGGGCATTGATTAGCTTGGCCCACTCAGCAACACTTGACTGGTACCTTGTACCTTCAGACATCCAAGCAATTCTTCCATCTGGGTAGAAGTGAGCTGTTGAATAAAACTGCATAATGAGCTCTTCATTCCACTTGGTCAATTTCTGACCCACAAAGACATCAACTCCATTCATTCTGAAGCTCTCATGTACTTCAGGGAAGTGATCTTCATTGTTGTCAATATATTTCCAATCTACCCACTTCATGTCACAGACAATGGGCTTCTTGTTCCTGTTGTTCCTTAGTGTGGAACCTGTAATCTATAGCAGTTCTCCTTCTTGAGGCATAAGGATCTGACTGTCTCCACAGTCTGAGACCTGCATCCTTCCTGATTTTCATGTTTTCAGCCACTGGATGTGTATCATCGTGATCAGGGATCTTGGGCTTCAACTTTCTGAGCACTTGGGCTTCCTCTTCTTCTTCCACTTCAGGCACTAGGGCCTTGTTCTTCTCAGCAGCTGGTATGTTCCCGGTGCTTCTCTTTGGTACAGACTTGGGGGCTGGAGCAGTAGCTTTGGGGCAGTATTGGGCTTTGAAGGAGCAGCCGCAGACCTGATGGCATCCCCCATCAGCTTTTGTGCTTTAGGTGCTGGTGCAGCATCCTCTTCTTCTTCTTCTTCCTCATCAGAAGAGTGCTTCTCAAATTCAGCCATAGGATCTACTTTCTTGCACCATCTCCCTCTCTTCCTTTCTTTCTTTTTCTTGCCCTCACCAGTAGCCTCTCCAACAGTTGATTTGGAGGTTTCAAGAGTTGAGGCTCTGGCTTTTGACATTGGCACTCTCTTGGCAGGTGCCTGATGTCTACTACGCAACTTTATTCTTGTAGACACGTGTTGGGCCTCCAAGCGTAGAGTTTTGTAGGACAGTAGCAATTTTCCCTCAAGTGGATGGCCGAAGGTTTATCAATCCGTGAGAGGTGTGGGATGAAGATGGTCTCTCTCAAACGAGCCTGCAACCAAATACAAGAAATCTCTTGTGTCCCCAACACACCCAATACAATGGAAAATTGTATAGGTGCACTAGTTCGGCGAAGAGATGGTGATAAAAGCGTAATATGGATGGTAGAAATATATTTTTATAATCTGAATAAATAAAAACAGAAAGGTAGCAAATAGTAAAAGGGCACAAAAACGGTATTGCAATGCTTCAAAATGAGGCCTAGGGTCCGTACTTTCGCTAGTGCAATCTCTCAAAAATGCTAATATAATTGGATCATATAACCATCCCTCAAAGTGCGATGAAGAATCACTCCAAAGTTCCTATCTAGCGGAGAACATAAGAATAAATTGTTTGTAGGGTATGAAACCACCTCAAAGCTATTCTTTCCGTTCGATCTATTCAAGAGTTCGTACTAAAATAACACAAAGCTATTCTTTCCGTTCGATCTATCCTAGAGTTCGTAATGAAATAACACCAAAGCAAATTCATATTCATAATACTCAATCCAACACAAAGAACTGCAAAGAGTGCCCCAAGATTTCTACTGGAGAAACAAAGACAAGAACGTGCATCAACCCCTATGCATAGATTACCCCAATGTCACCTCGGGAATCCGCCAGTTGAGTGCCAAAACATATATCAAGTGAATCAATACAATAACAACGAAATCTCAAAGGGAAAACTCAATGCATCACAAAGAGATAGAGAGGGGAAAACACCATATGATCCGACTATATTAACAAAGCCCGCGATACATCAAGATCGTGACATCTCAAGAACACGAGAGAGAGAGAGAGAGAGAGAGAGAGAGAGATTAAACACATAGCCCCGAGGGTGGACTACTCCCTCCTCATCATGGTGGCCGCCGGGATGATGAAGATGGCCACCGAAGATGATTTCCCCCTCCGGCAGGGTGCCGAAAAAGGGTGTAGATTGGTTTTCGGTGGCTATAGAGCCTTGCGGCGGCGGAACTTCTGATCTAGGTTAACCCCGAAGGGTTTTGGAATATTTGTGAATTTATAGGGTAAAGGGGGGTGCGGGAGGCCACTGAGGTGGACACAACCCACTTGGGCACGCCTGGGCCCCCATGCGTGCCCTGGTGGGTTGTGTCCCCCTCGGGGCACCCCTAGGTGCTGCTCTGGCCCATCTTGGGTGTTCTGGTCCATAAAAAATCTCCAGCAAGTTTCGCGGTGTTTGGACTCCGTTTGATATTGATTTCCTGCGATGTAAAAACAAGCAAAAAACAGCAACTGGCACTGGGCACTGGGTCAATAGGTTAGTCCCAAAAACTGATATAAAGTTGCTATAAAATGATTGTAAAACATCCAAGAATGATAAAATAACAGCATGAATACTTCATAAATTATAGATACGTTGGAGACGTATCAGCATCCCCAAGCTTAATTCCTACTCGTCCTCGAGTAGGTAAATGATAAAAGAAATAATTTAAGAAGTGTGAATGCTAGCAAAGTGCACAAGTTTGATCAATGACAATTTCAATCACTTTTCCTAGCATCATAACAGAAATTCTTTCTTATTAAACTTCTCATGTTATTGTAGCAACCAATTCACATGTTAAGGTTCAAACAATGAACTCTCTTGAAACTCAACAACCTATGTTCTTAGTCACCAAGCAATTGCAATTCAACTTATTCAGCAGAGTTTAAGTAAGAGCTCCACATACTCAACCATCATATAGTCTTCTATGATTGCTAACACTCACCGCATACACATGAGCAAAACGTTTCAACCGGACACATAGAAAGATAGAGGCTTATTGTTTTGCCTCCAAACGTATTCACCTCAAGGATGATGTCAACAATAATAACTCATGCTACCCATATTCAACTAGACATATGTTGGTGTACTAAAGTTTGGGCCCTTTAGCACCCCATACTTGTGCACAGGCAGTTGTAGCCACACCCGCGGTGAGGCCTGAAGGGGGCGATCAAGGACAGATACAAGGCGAAGAGAAGCGGCCAAGCCAAAGACTAGAGAACAGAGGACGAGCTAGACCCTCGGCAAGATCCTTGCTAGGACGGCTTGCGTGACCCCGGCAAGATCCTTGCCGGGACGACTTACAAAACACCAACAAGATCACCACCATTGTGGTTGAGAGCTCTAACACCATCGACAACGTTAAGGCCAAGACCCAGGGGCACGCGCGTAGTGGCGTGCAGATCTTTGTGAAGGCCAGAAGACGAGGTACCTCGCAAGATCCTTGCCGGAGACATCTGCGAGGCCCCGGCAAGATCCTTGCCAGGGACATCGGCAAGACCGCGGCAAGGCTCCACCACCCTGTGACCACTCCAGCGTAGTGGTTGGCCAGCCAGCCTAGCAAGCACCTGCGTGGTGGCATGCAGATCTTCTTGAAGACCCTGCCACCTCTCCAGTGTAGCAGCTGGCCAGCCAACTTGGCACTGCATGCCTCTTCGGCATGGACGCATGTCAAGACGGAGCGGGGTGGCGACGGATAGGACGGGTTTTGCTCCCGTCCTCGATAAAGCTGAAGGGCACGTAAGCAACGCATTTAATGCGCTTTTCCTAAGACACCGATGATAAACATAGGCGCTGTAGCAACTTTACACCTCATGTGTGCCACTGTGGCAACCCCTTGGACATATAAAAGGAGGCCCACGGGGTACTGGAGGAGGATTCGAACTTTTGAACCTCTCAGCCCAGCTTGCATGTGAGCCGAAGCTCAAGAACACAGGATATACACTCAAGAAGGACTAGGGTTTTACGCTTCTCAGTGGCCCGAACCTGGGTAAAAATCCGTCGTGTTGATCATTAGATCTGCTCTTTGCTCTACCCCTCTTCCCTGCCAAACTATAGAAGGGATCCACGTGGTCCCGTAGGTGTCGTTCACCACCGACATCTTTGGCGCGCCAGGTAGGGGCAGAGAGTTCTGCAAACCTGATCTAGTGGTTAGCACGTCGTTTCCTCGATCACCATGGCTCCCAAGAAGAAGGGGATCATGGCGATCGGTTCGTCTGGAGCTGGTCCGCCCGTGCCACTCCAAGGGCAGAGCCATGCTACCTACGGGCGGCACGGCAACCTCCAAGACCGCCCCGCCGGCGCCCGCGCTACGGTCCTCCCAGGTCGTGCACGACGAGCGGTGCCGCGATGTTAGTGACCCCGGGCGCCACCGCGGAAGAACCCTCAGCATTATTCTCGAGATGCATAGGGCCGGCAAGCACTAATGAGCCACCAGGGCTCCATATTCCTATTTTCTCTTCTTTCTTTTTCACAAAGGACAGAAGGTTCCCTCGCATACAAGTTTGCCGGGGGGATAGAGAGTGTGGACGCCAACAGGCGACGCTCGAGGTGGCATCTTGCGAAGAAGAATACAGTGACAAAAAGCTAAGTCACGAGACTTCGAGAAAATTTCTTTTAATATCAGGTTATTTTCCTTGAATGTTCTCGGTTCTTCTTTAGGAAAACCTGCACGCGAAGGAACCTTGTCGGGATTGGTTGCGCCCTTGCTCCTTTTCGAGTCCGCTCAACGGCTCAAGTGGTTGCACTAGAAACAGCAAGGTGCCTTGCCGGTAGTGGCACCCCCAGCAGGCTGCTAAGAATCCGTCCTCAAAGCGCTCGTGGCTAGGGTGCGCGCACTGGCAAGTCTTTCCCAGTAACGTGTAGGGTGTGTACCGAACAAAGAGGAATCATACGAGGAAGATAGCATGCATTCAATCCGAAAACATAGCAAGTTATACTACATTAATAGTTGCCACAGTTCTAATTTAAGCGGAATTGTTTTGGGTACAGATCCATGGCGGCAAGGGGAAGCGGAGCGCCTAGTCCCGGCGCTGGCCTTCCACCCTTGTGACATGGTCAACCAGGCTGACGACGGGCGCGACAAGCTCTTCAAGTGCCTTGCGGTCCGCATCTGCCGGCAAGCTATCTTGGCTGAGGTCGAGGCTAGGGTTCCTGTATGCCACCTTGGTGAGCACCTTGAGGAGGGCGCCTCGGCAAAGCTTCCGGGACTCGTTGGCCAGGTGGGTCACTCGGCGGTCATGGAGTAGCTTCAAGGCATCGAGGACGGCCTCAAAGAACATGGTCACCCTGGCGCTCTCGTTTATCCTATCGTCGTGAGAGAACCTGATGCTCGGCAGGCCCATGGTGGATAGTTGCGTGGTGAGCCTCTCCGAGAAGTCAAAGAGGCACGCGGTCTAGATCCCCACGCTGCTCACGAAGTCGTTATGCTCGGCGGCAGCACTCGCGAGCAGTAGCTCCTCATCCTTGAGTTTCTTGGTCAGGGTCTTCTCCCGGGCCCTGCTGCTCGCGAGGGTCTCCTCCAGGGTGGTCAGCTTCAGATCAGCAATGGAGTCGTTGGCTTCGAAGAGCAGCTTGGTCTTGTCAGATATAGTAACCTGCAAGCTTGCCAAGGTGTGGACAGTCTTGTCCCTATCGCTCTTGAGCGTTGCCACCTGCTTGCTATGCTTCTCCAGCTCTGCCACCAGCTCCTTCACCTTGCCGGTCAGCTCGTTATTGGCAGCCTTTGCGGCTTCAGCAGCATCGACGGCCTCCTTTAGCTTGCCGGCATGATCCAGGACCAGAGCGGCGAGTGCATCTTTGTGTTTTTGCTCCAGTTCATGTGTCCGCTGCGCGACAAGATTCTCGATTTCTTCATCCTTGATGTGGAGCTTGGCGGCAAGCGCCTCCTCACGAGCGGCAAGGTCTTCTTCTTGGGCATCGAGCGAGACGCGGCGCTCCCTTAGCTCACCGTCCTCCTTGGTGGTTCGTGCAGCGGCTTCCTCCTGGGACTTCTCAATGTTTGATTGCTTCAGGAGGAGCTCATTCCAGCGATGACTCAGCTGCTCCTGGCTGGTCTTCAAATCATCCCGGGCCTCTGTGAACCAGGCCCGCATCTCCTCGACACACTCTTGGAAGCTCGCCTCTGCCGCATCAACGACCGCCGTCCTGGAGTCCATCTTCTCCTTGCAGGCACGGTAAAGTGCCTGAAGCTTCTGGAAGTTGCTGCTCATGGCTTGGAGGAGCTGGTCCTCCTTGGAACTGTTGCTGCTAGCGCCTGGCTCGTCAACAACCTGGAGCCCGGCGGCAGCGATGGCCTCTTTGTCAAAAACCTCCCCCTCGGCAGGCACTCCGGTGTTTGCCGTCCCCGGGATGCTGACAAACAGATCCTCGCCGATCTTCAGGTATCTGCTCGAGGTGGGGGCTTCGGAGGTAGACGATTGGTCGTCAACCACCGCCTCCCCGGTAGCCGAGGACTCCGGGACCGATGTAGCGCCAGGCGCTCCTGAGGCAGGGATGCCGTCAGTGCGGTCGCCGGTCTCCTCGCTAGCCTCCCCGGCAGATCCCTTGGCGGCCCCTCCATGTGCTTCCTTGGCGGCCTCGTCGGCGGCAACCTTGTCGGCTTCAGCGGCGGCGTCCTTGGCAGTCTCCTCGATGGTGCCGTCGATATCCATCTGACCCACCAAGGAGAGGTCTGAAAACGAAGGAGGGGAAAAAGATGAAACCAGGATCGGAGTTTGAAGCAAAAAGAAGTTGCACTGGGGAACTGGTCAAGATCAGGAGCAGGGCGGCTTACCTACGACGAGTTGGGGAGGAGTGTTTCCCTCCCCGACAACACTCATTGCCGGGATGGAGCCGCCGGCATGTGTGCTTGCCGACTCTCCCTCCGCACGCATGGGCTCGTCAAGGGAGGCCCTTGCTGGGGATCTCTCCTTTGGCGGTGGGGACCCGCCGGCGGAAGCCCTTGCCGGGGAACCCTCCCTGGGTGGCGTGGTGGTTGATGGAGGAGGCGTGTTGGGGGCGGCCCTTGACGGCCCCTCCTGTTGCCGCTCCTCCCCTGCAAACCCGGCAAGGTTGGCAATGAAGAGACACACCCCAGCGCTCGCCAGCGGAAAGTGGGTAATGAACTCACGTTGGGGGCTGAGTCGGGGGCTGCGTCGTGGACTGGGGCCCGGGCTGATCGTGATCACCTCCAGTGCGCTTGAGGTGCTTGCCGGGGGCTCGTCACCCGTCGAGGTCTTCGCCCTCTTCTCCATCCTCTATGCCAATGTCTCCGTGTCCCTACAGAGGCAAGCCAAGACGAGGTCAAGTCATGCGAAATAACCAAAACAGGAATTCAAGAAATGGAGGTGGTGGAGCACTTACTCATCCCTTTCTTCGTCATCTTCCTCTGGCCTCCTCCTGTTCGGGCTCATGGAAGAAAGGTCATAGTTGGCCTCTGGTATGGTGTCCGTGCAGAGGGGTGGGGATGGAGGCCTGGGCCGCTTGGCCGTGGCGGAGGCAGCGGCCGCTGCTTCCTTTGCCGCCGCACCCATGCGTCTCGTATGGCGCACGGGTTGCGCGTGGGCCTCTTGCCGTTGTGCGGCCTTGCAGGTCGCGCTCTTGACGGGGACCTCTCCGGGCGAGGAGGCTCGCCGCACTGGCTCGCTGGAGCCAAACCGCCGGAGGACATGCTTCCTCCCCTGGACTGGGGGCTCCTCGGGCAGCAACTCTTCGTCTGTGTCTTCGGCCGCCTCCTCGGCAGAAGGGCCCCCGGTGGCGGCGCCGCTGTGCGCCTCGATGGACTCCGCCTGCTCGGCAAAGTCTTCTTCGGCCCCGGCCTTGCTTTCCTGGAAGCCAGCGCTGCCGGCCGCCACGGCAAGAGCTGCCTCTTCCGCCCTGCTGGCGATGTACGCCACCTCTTCGGCGGTGGTGTCGCGAACGAGCTGCTTTTTCTCACGAACGGGCCGCTCTGACAAGCTGTCGAAGAACTCTTGCACCCGCACCTCATCTAGCTTGACCCAGCTCTGGTCAAGGCCGTGAGCGTTGAACTCTGGCATCATAGCGATGATGGAGGACCGGGCGGAGTTGTTGCACAAGGGGACCACGGCCGCCGGCAACTTGAATGGCTTGTCGGCCTTCTCAGCCTTGCCGGCCTTGCCGGGCTTGTCGACCTTGAGCTGGAACAGCTTTGAGCAGAGAGACGCATGCTGCATCACTGTGAAGTTCTAATTCAGGTCAGGACGCAAACTCATAATATATGCCGCATTCCGAAACTCCCAAGACGGCCTCCCTTTGTTATGGAGAGGGGCAATACGACGGCGGAGGAAATCAGCCCCGATCATCTCCAAGGTGAGCCCGACAGTCTTGAGGCGGTGGATTCTGGTGATGGCGACTGTGAGCATCTTGTTCTGAGGGTCGAGGTTGCCCCAGTTGCCGTGATGGACCACTTGCGCTTGCCGGGGGGTGCAAAATGGATGCGGCTCCTTCTCCACAATCCAGCACCACCTGTGACGCCATTCGTCCCACTTCTCCTTCTGGGTCCCGTTTGGGTACGTCTCCTTGCAAGAAGCCCTTGGGATCCAGGTGACATAGCCGGACAGTGCTCCTCCTGGCTGGATGCGGGGGATGAAATAGTGGCTGAAGAGTGCCGTGTTGGGGATTACCCCGGCGAAATTCTCACAGAGGTGGGCAAAGATAGCCATACACGCCACGGCGTTTGGCGTAAAATCCAAAAGATGGAAGTCGAAGGTATACATGATGTTGATGAAGAAATCCGAGAATGGGGGGCAGAGCCCACAGTAAAGATAATCAACAAAAAAGGGGAATATATCTGGAACTGGCGCGCCGTTGGGTCCATGGATGACGCGGGTGGCGGGATGCCCCGTCGTTTCCCTCCCCCACATGAACTGGTACCGATCCTTGAGCACGCGCGCATCAAGCCCAGAGCGAATACGACGTGCTCCCTCCGCCTCGTCGCCAGCTCGTCCTCTGGCACATCTTCCCCCTCACTCGCCTTGAGCGCTCCCTTGCCTTTGTTTTTGGGCGCCATAGCAGCCGACGGAGGGCGGGGGGGCCGAAAGTGGTGAGGGCGCGACGGTGATGGGCGGAGAAGGAGGCTCTGGATTGGGCTCGAGGAAAAACAAGGAGACGGCGGTTTCCTAGATTGGAATGGGAGAAAGGGGTAAATGAGCAGCGCCCCTGCGAATTCCTCTTTTTATGGGGAAGGCGCGGGGCTCCCTCTTTACTGTTCGATGTGAGGGCATTGGCGCAGGCACAGGCGTGCTGCAACCGTCCCATGCATGACCCCCACGCCACGCACTCAATACGGATCGTGGGGAAGCGCAGCAGATGAGGAGATTATAGCAGTTATCCCCTACCATGCGTGCCCACGCACTGTTTGGGCCAGGCCCAACGACGCTTCGCACTCGTGTCTGGCCCAGGCCCGGGGGCTCCTGTCGGTGTACTAAAGTTTGGGCCCTTTAGCACCCCATACTTGTGCACGGGCAGTCATAGCCACACCTGCGGCGAGGCCTAAAGGGGGCGATCAAGGATAGATACAAGGCGAAGAGAAGTGGCCAAGCCCGAGACCAGAGAACAAAGGAAGAGCTGGACCCCTGGCAAGATCCTTGCCGGGACGGCTTGCGTGACCCCGGCAAGATCCTTGCCGGGACGACTTACACAACACCAAGAAGAGCACCACCCTTGTGGTTGAGAGCTCTGACACCATCGACAACGTTAAGGCCAAGACCCAGGGGCGCACGCGTAGTGGCGTGCAAATCTTTGTGAAGGCCAGAAGACGAGGTACCTCCCAAGATCCTTGCCGGAGACGTCTGCGAGGCCTCGGCAAGATCCTTGCCGGGGACATCGGCAAGACCGCGGCAAGGCTCCCCCTCCCAGTCACCACTCCAGCGGAGTGGCTGGCCTGCTAGCCTAGCAAGCGCCTGTGTGGTGGCATGCAGATCTTCGTGAAGACCCTGCCACCTCTCCAGTGCAGCAGCTGGCCAGCCAACTTGGCACTACATGCCTTGTCGGCATGGACGCGTGTCAAGACAGAGCGGGGCGGCGACGGACAGGACGGGTTCTACTCCCGTCCCCGATAAAGCTGAAGGGCACATAAGCAACACATTTAATGCGCTTGTCCTAAGACGCCGATGATAAACATGGGCACTATAGCAACTTTACACCTCCTGTGTGCCATTGTGGCAACCCCTTGGACATATAAAAGGAGGCCCACGGCGTACTGGAGGAGGTTTCGAACTTTTGAACCTCTCGGCCCAGCTTGCATGCGTAGCAGCGAGCCGAAGCTCAAGAACACAGGATATACACTCAAGCAGGACTAGGGTTTTACGCTTCTCAGCGGCCCGAACCTGGGTAAAAATACGTCATGTTGATCATTAGATCTGCTCTTTGCTCTACCCCTCTTCCTTGCCAAACTGTAGAAGGGATCCACGTGGTCCCGTAGGTGTCGTTCGCCACCGACAACATATGTGCCTAGATCTTTCCTCACCACATGATGCTTGCCAAAAGAGAAAAATAGAAAGGAATGGAGAGAAAAACTTTGACTCTTTGCATAAAAGTAAATACTTACAAGTAAAATATAGGCCCTTCGCAGAGGGAAGCAGAGGTTGCCATGCGCTTATTTGTTTGTATGCTCAACCCCTTAGTGCAAAAGAATGTCACATTATATTGCCCCTTATGATAGCAACCTTTATTATGCAGTCTCTCGCTTTTATTCTTTGCCATCACAAGTTCGTACAACACTCAATTTTCTCTTACACTAAATGATCTAACACTTCTAGAAGCAATTTTTATTGCCTTATTGCACCGATGACAACTTACTTGAAGGATCTTGCTCAATCCTTAGGTAGGTATGGTGGACTCTTGAAAATAAGATTTGGGTTTTAGGGTTTTTGGATGCACAAGTAGTATCTTTACTTGGTGCGGAATGTTTGGCTGGCAAAGATGGGGGGCAAGCACCACATGCTGAAGGATCTATGACAATATAACTTCTATGTGAATATGAACAAACATAAATCATTATGTTGTCTTCCTTGTCCAACGTCAACAATTTTGGCATATAATATTTTGATGGGGGCTCACAATCACAAAAGATTTCCAGGATAGTATATTTGCATGTGAAAGTTCTCTTCCTTATACTAATTATTCGTGAATTGCTTGTATGACCAAAGTTGTGATTGTCAAGCCTCAAAAGATTTCACTTTCTAAACCCAATGTGAAGCTACCACTAGGCATGATATGATATCAACTTCATGACATTCGATTTATTCAACAATTTACTCATAGGATATAAGTGAAGCACAAGAGCAATTCCAAAGAAAGAGCTTCGTTGACGGGATGTGAATGCCGCTTTACTTAGCCTCCTTGGAAACTATTTGAGGACTCTATTTTATTTAAAACTTTCAGATCTAAGTATTTTATTAAAACATCAAGAAAAAAAAGTAACATGACATTCTAAGAATAGCACAACTCATGTGAAGAAGCAAAAACTTAGGCTCAACCGATACTAACAGATAATTGTTGAAGAAGAAAGGTGGGATGCCTACCGGGGCATCCCCAAGCTTAGATGCTTGAGACTTCTTGAATATTATCTTGGGATGCCTTGGGCATCCCCAAGCTTGAGCTTTGGTGTCTCCTTAATTCTTCTCATATCACGGTTTTCCTAAATCTCAAAAGCTTCATCCACACAAAACTCAACAAGACCTCGTGAGATAAGTTAGTATAAACTAATGCAAAAACCATATAAATCTCTATTGTAGCAAATCACTAAAATTATTATTCAACATTTAATACTAAATGCCTCTGCATATTTAATACTCCTATCCTCAAATAGAATCATTAAACAAGCAAACATATGCAAACAATGCAAACATAACAGCAATCCGCCAAAACAGTACAGTCTGTAAAGAATTCAAGATTATCAATACTTCTTAAACTCCAAAGATTATGAAATCTACCACACTGTAGAAAATTTATCAGAGCTTATTTTGCAAAAAATTCAACATTTTATCGCATTCTGACTTTTCTAGGGAATTTTTGCAACAGCAGTAAACTTTCTGTTTTCAAACAGCAACATGTAGACTTGTAAATAAGCATAGTAAAGGTTATCAATACCACTTTTATTGAAATAAAAGATGCAAAACATTATTCTAAATAACAGCAAGCAAATCAAAACAAAACAAAATGACGCTCCAAGCAAAACTCATATCATGTGACGAATAAAAATATAGCTCAAAGTGAGGTTACCCATAATGTTGAAGACGAAAGAGGGGATGCCTTCCGAGGCATCCCCAAGCTTAGTCGGTTGGATATTCCTTGGATATTTGTCACACCCTAATTTTCATGCCACAACACTTAAGCTAATAAATCATGATAAAATGTGGTTTGACAAAAACTTTTGAGTGTTTTGTCTTTGCTTTGATTGAATGTTTGACTGTTGTTTGCAAGTGCTCTAAAAATCAAATAAATTCTCCAACTCTTATACTCCTTCTCCTTGAACCAAAAACCTTTCCCAATGATCATGCCGTGTGTATAGAAATAAAAATAATTTCTTACAAAAATAATTTTGCCAAATAGTAGTTTTCAGAAATTAGTTTTCCAAAAACCCCTGAATTGAGATTTGCACTGCAAGTACTTAATTAAGGGCAGTAAAAATCTTTCCAAAAATATATTTGACTCCTATTAGATATAGGACACCCAGAAACCACAAAAATATAATTTTAAAAGTTATTTTCCTATTTTATTTAAAGGATTTTTCTTAAGTCCAGAAATGGTCTTTAATAGGTTAAAAATTATTTTAAAGCTTTAAAAATATTTGAGAAAAATCAGGGAAACTCAGTGGACATATATTTTCCATATATAAGAGTTTCAACACATGGCCATGTTCAAATTATTGGTCAAACCCCTCAAAAACCCTTTCTGGATATTTCAAGCTTTTGAAATATTTACAAAGGAAATATTCTACATTAAATACAGGAAAATTCTATCATGTCCATAATGACCTACTTGAGGATCCTACAAAGTCTCATGTGATGGAGAATAGTATAACCCCATGAAATCCCCTCAGAACCATTTCTGTTCATTTTGAAATTTGAGCAACTTTACATTGCCAAACTTGTCCAAATGCTCTCAAACTTGGTCCACATGCTGAAATGGTCTAATAAATCATCTAGACCAAGTGGCACAAGTTGGAGAACAAGTTAACTTGATCAAAGAGCCCCAAAACCCTTCTTGTCCAGAACCAAATTTGAACAACTCTACATTGGCAACTTTCTCATTTTGACCCCAACTTTTGTGGACATGATCAGAATCTTAAATTATGACACTACACTAAGTGGTGCATCAAGGAAAATAGCTTTGCATGACTAAATCTTGGAAAGTCCATTTCTGTTGATTTCTAGGGTTTAGAAAAGTTGCATTGGCAACTTTACCCAAATGAACTCGATCTTGGTGGAACCTCTTATTTTCTCATGCCATTTGACCCTGTCAAGCCTCATGACAAGGGAAGTCCATTTGCTTGCCCAAACCTACATCAAACACCTTCTGGCAGAAACTTAAAATGCATGTTTTGGCCATTTCCACTTATCTCCATGAGCTAAACTTTTTCCCACGGCCTCACCTACTCCTCCTCTACCTCCTGCATGCTTTGCTGCCCAATGAGAAATGATTAAGGGGGGCAGAGACCCATTTTTCTTCCCTAGACAGCAGTTTTCCCTCTCTCTCTCTCTCAGCCGCACCGCTCCTCCAGTGGCTTCCGAGGGCATCCAATGCCACTTTCCCATTGTTTACTCCCCCATGCAGCTGCCAGACACAAGTGGACGCGCTGGTGCGCGCAAAAAGCCGCGGACGTCGGCCAAAGACGCGCTTTGGAGCACGTCATCGCGCTCCCGACCATTGACGCCGCGTCTCTCAACCACCTCGAGCCTCCCCCTCGCGCCAGTCAAGGTCCTCGACGTCCGCCACACAACAGCCGTGTCAGGGGCCTTCTCTCCCCTCCTCTCTCTCACCCAGCTGCAAATGCCCGACGTCGCCCGGCTCGGCCAATGCATGGCCTCGCACGCGCGAGCACCAGAGCCCTGCCGCCTCTCCTCTCTCTCTCCCCAGCGACCTACTCCACCCCCACGAACACCACAGACAACCCCTTGCCCTCTCTCTTGGCCGCCCGAGTCGTTGCCGCGGCCACCCGTGCGCCGCGTCCATGGTGAGCCACGGGTCGGCTACTTAAGGCCGCCCCCGAGCCCCCTCTCTACTCCTTTGGCTCTCTCTCCCTCCCGTGCACCCCCTGGACCAACCCACTCCCCTCCTCACGCTCTCCATCCTTCTCCAAGGCCGGAGCCAAGCCGTCGGCCGCCGCCAAAATTCGGGCGCCTCAGCCACTCTCTCTCCCACCTAGCCACTCCAGCGCCCTATCATCACCACCGCTGACTCACCCCGAGCTCCAGTTCCTCCTCCCCGCGTCTGCCTCGCCGTGTTGAACCTCGCCGTCGGCCTCCTCCGCCATGGACGACAGGGCGCTCACGTCAGACCGCCCCTGCACCCGTGGAGTACCTCGGAGGATGCGTCACACTCTCCCGAGCACGCCGGTGTGCCGGGCGCCCACGGAGGTGGTCGGTGCCGTGGGGAGAGCGCCGGCGCCGTTCAGCCTCGCCTCCTCTGTTTCCCGTCGCGCCGCGCGGGAGGTTGAAGGCGACCTGCCGCTGTCCCGCGCGTCAGCGACCCAGTGGGCGGGCCCGCCCGTTTAAGTGGAAGCGCCTTCGCTTGTTTTTCGCCTTCCCCCGCGCGTTGGCGTAATATCGCAAAACCTCCTTCGACGTGGCAGCCTGCGTGCGTGCAGCCGAGCAGCTGGGCCGGCCCAGTGGGTTCTGGCGCTAAGCCTCGCCCGGCGCGTATTGTAAGGTTAAGCCCTTTCTCTTTTTCTTTTTCCAGCAAGCTTCTAAAATCCACAAACAAATCAAATAAAGTCCAAATTGGGTGATTCCAATTTCTAGTGACTCCATAAACCATGTTCTACCTCATGGTGCGTCATGCACATTTTTCCAGAGCACTTTCCTTCACACTTATTTAGTAAATCCCAATTTTCTTATTTCTGTGATGAACTTTAGAAAATCACATAGAGCTCAAATTTGATCCAAATTCCATGATTCAAATTTTCAGATACATCTAAATTCATAACTTAGGTTATGAACATTTTTCTTAATACTTTCTGTACCCCACAAAATAATGAGCCATTTCTTCATGTTAACCAACTTTGCAAATTCATAGAAAATTCATTTGAACTCCAAATCCAGTGAAACCAACTCCTAGATGCTTCTAAAATCATGATTTGTTAAATGGATACCTTTCCTCATTTTTCAAAAATATATTTCTGTACACTTCTTGCAAATCCATAAACCCCTTGATTCCATCATATTGAAATGTTCAGAAATATTCACTGATCCAATCCCAATGAAACGACACTGGTTATTTTTCATATAACCAGAGAAGTCCTAGAAAAGTCAACTTCGTATTTTTAGAGCACTTTATTTTTGCCTTGTGGTGTTGCTTATTATGATTGTTTCGACGTTAGTTGACAAAGTAGACGGAGTACTTGGAGAAGGACCAGAAGACTTGAAGACTCTGATGAACTAGGCAAGCAGCCCTTTGACCATGTCTATGAAACCCTTTTTATGCATGTCATATAGCACTTTTATTGCTTGCATCGGAGACATGATGATGAGGTGACCACATGGGGTGGCTTTCCACCGTTACTTCCTCGTTGATACTTGCATGGTGCATGACCCTGCCTCCTTATGAGGGTTATGCCAGTGGGAGTAGATAGGATGCTATAGTAGTGGCTACGCAAATGGGGCGGGAATATGCATGGTGATGGAGACAAAGTATTTACAAAAGACTTTTCGAAAACCCTGTCGGGTGCCACTTATGCCCGAGGGAGATAATGAGTTGGGTAACCACTTGATGACAAAGTGGTGTACCGAGGAAAGTGTGTGTGTTGTTTTCAAAATGGATTGGTTTAAGTTGCGACCGTTATTCCAACCTTACATGCGCAACCACTCTACCCTTATATGGGAAAGGGCATTATTGATTACCTAGGCCGATACTAGCTTGGAGCCTGCATTACTAGTGACGGGAGAGTTGTTGTTGCGCTCTCTCGGGACGGGGTCGTGCCAGGTAGGGCAGCCATGACTGTTTTTACAGGGCACCAGACACACCGTTGGTACCCCGTGCTTGTGGTATGTGATGAATATGGGAGCGAGGCTCCACAATTTTAAGATGTGAAATATTAGGCACGGGGGTTACTACCAATCGAGTGGACTCTATGTTAGTGTCGTCTAGGGAAAGATAGTGATCGGGTGCTTACCCCGGGTACTTGAGGTACCGCGGGTCGTGGATGACACGGAAGTTCCCCGGATCTTGTGGGTAAAGTGTGCAACCTCTGCAGAGTGTAAAACTATTCGAATAGTCGTGTCCACGGTGAAGGACAGTTGGGTAACCGCTCTTGGGCTACGTCCACGTGTTTACAAACCAGTGTGTGTTTGGATAAGTGGGAAGAACTACTTGGGTCAAGTCAAAGGACTTGACATGATTGAGTTGGGTTGATGCCCACTCCATTTATGTTGATATCTGTAACCAGTCCCTATGGTTACTTGAATTTGTATGATGCATGTTTTACCAATTGTTGAACATGTCATAGCACAACAAAACTAGCTTTCTGCAAAATTTACCTATATCATGCATTATTGTATCTTGAACCAAAACATGGGTTGCTTGCGAGTACATTCAAAGTACTCATTGGCTTGCCACTGGTTATTTTATTGGCTAGGCATGAAAGAACAAGATATGATGAAGAATACTTCAGTGACGAACATGCGAGCTAGGACGCTTCCTAGTCAGAATGCGTGTAGGGTTAAGGCAGATGGCATGGGTCCAAGTTATCGATGAAGATTTCCACTGCAAAGTTATACTCAAGACTTGACCATAATGGTCATAATTTATGTAAGACGATGTGTATGGATGTAAAACTCTTGTTATACACTTTCTGTGTGTTCAGTGAGCATTGATCTCTGGGATCACTGTACACGTGCATTCGGTGATCATGACTTACGAGTCGGGGTCCCCACAGAGCTGGTATCAGAGCCATCCTGAATGTAGGAACCCTTAGTTAGCATGGTCGTTAGTTAGGGTTAAAACTATTTCCAAAACTATTACCAGTTTTCAAAACTATCTATACTTCTCTTCCCTTCTCAATTTTTCGAAAACTAAGGTATACTTTCCTTATTGTTCTCTTCCCCTTGAAAACTTATGGTCGCTAGAACCCTTATGCCCCTGACCACTGGATTCCTTGTAATCCTCGTGGATAATCTAGAAGGAAGGTGCCTTGTCAGACATTCAACCACCTCTTCTGAACACAAGATTGGCGACACCACAGCAAGACGATGCCAACAGAAGATACGTCTTCGAGGAATGAGGACATGAAGACCCAGAGGATGGTGATACCTTTGAATTTGCCCCAGGATGATGCAACCTTGTCCTATGACGATCAGGGATTAAGATATGCAAGATCATGATATACATCGCTAATAGAGCAACCATGTCCTTATCGTTGTTGCATCAGCAACCACCGGTGGATGAGAACCTAGCCATTTGGTCCGCCTCACTATAGTGAGCAGGAAAATGGTTCTCTTCATCCCCCGCTCTTGGTGACGATATTGTCAACAATGTGTCTGGCAGATTGGACCTCTATTATGCCTTGTTAATGTCATTACATAAAGGATTGCCACCTGGAACCGCCGATATCTTAAAAAGGCAAAAGTGATCGTCAAGATTAAGAAGACAAGAGAAGACCAAGTCAATGCCAGCCACGAGGAGCCACCTTCACCCCATCACCCCATGAGGCGAGAAGTTGTTGAAGATTCTTCAGGCTCAACCCAGATCGTTTCATCAAACAAGAGACGTAACAACACCTGAGGAAAACTCAGGAGACTACATGAGGCACAAGGCATGACTACTGAGTCCGAGAACCCCTAGGGTAGGATGAGTCGTGTACCCCGTATGCGCAGTCGAGTCCGTATGATGGTTCAAATAGAACCATGATTGTGTGTTGCTTGTTTTTATTTGTTTGTGTTTTGATATCAGTTGCCTTTTTGCCCTAGGCAACAAGTACGTGACTATATCACCTTCCTTGTCTTAATGCTTGTGTTTGGCCCTTTCGGCACTTGTTGTTTGCACTCGCACTATAAAACCCCCTTTAGGCATTCCCCTCCTCTATGCTACTTCTCCCTCTCATCTCTCTCATCAACTGAAGGCTAGCAAGACAAGATGCACCAAGAATTCCACCTCAGCAGCCAACTAGCAATGAAGACTTTTGCTACAACCTCCATGACCGAGTGCTACCCCATAGAGTTATGTTTAACCCCCCAGACTAGAAACCCATTCCTAGACCCTTCGAGACTTCACAAGATACCCCAGCTCGAATCCTTAAACCATGAGCTTAACCTACGAGATCATAAGAGAACAAGTTAAGCTACAGTAAGCCTTGCTTATCACTGGGTTCATTATGGAACTAGTGGGCATAGTGAGCGAGCACATTACCATCCTAAGGTAGCACCAGAACTGACGATGCCATAGGAAAGACCAATTTGGGGATATATGAACAGAGGACAAATGACTTGATGAGTTTATATCAGTGACCTTGAGGAATTATCTGAGACTCTTTGGTGGATTATAAGGCTTTCATGTTGATAGATGAACTTGGTGGGATCATGTCAATAGAGAAGCATAGCTTCATTACCCCCTGAGTAAATTGGATTTATAGGACAATTATGATCGCAAGCTGAAACTCCTGGAAGTATAAGGTTTTGACTTAGCCAAGGGGACGTTCATAGAAGATGGTTGGCATTACGATAATGACTTGGGGGAGACATATAGAAATTCTCGTTGGACATGAGATTTGGATTTAAGTAGGTGATTCTAGTTGAGTATAGATGCTGAGTAAGTCTACATGGTTCGGAGTAAATTGGATTCAGACTGATAATCTTGATCGTGATACCATGTTTCTCGGTGGACAATAAACTAGGAGATTGGATTAATTGTCGGAGTTTATCTAGGGATCTGTATGAGCTTGATCTTGGAATTTACTTGAGCATGATAATGGGAATTGGTGGACTGACTATAGTAAAGATAGCCCTTTTCAAGTGTTTGAGGATTATAGGACATTAGAAGATCGTGTGGAACACCATAGACATTGGATTTGTAGAATTAAATGGATTATGTAGTGATTGATGGAAGTTAATGGGTTGTTGGAGTTGATTCATAGGAAGGAAACAAGATCTTGGAGTGGCATACGACGTGTTTCCTTAGGGTGGAAATGCGCTATCATGGACCTTGGAAGAATAGGCCGAACACTTGGGTTGTGATGTTTAATTCAAGCTTAGCAGCTTGTACGTTCTGCCCATGGATTATTTTTGCATAGATATGAGATTGGGGATAGTTCACATGTATTGTTTTGTTAGACCTCCTCTTGGGAGTCATGAGGATATGAATAGGATGAATGATGAATGGAGTTGACCTATACGAGATGATTCTTTCGGTAATATGATATGATAGAACAATTGGCATCTCAGGAACCGTGCTTAAGGATAAGGTGATAAACGTTCACTCGCACACTAGAATCCTTGAAACCCTTAAGCCCCACCAAGCCACGATATGGTCGGAATCACAACCACGGGCTTTGGTTCTAGGTCAAGTAGACCCTGGCCAACACTCAACCATGACCACCACCAATACCCCAGCCCACTTTATGTACCCCGTCAACAAAGTCTTCATGGAGTACTTAGACAAGATAGTTGTCATCATTATTTGGTGACCTACTTGTCTACCCGAAGACGGAAGAGGAGCCGTTCAGCTAGTCAAGGAACATTTGAAGACCGCCATGCCAAGGAGAAAGAACTATACCAACCACCATCGTCAAGGAGTGAACTTTCTCGCCGAAGACCAGGTGTATCTGCAAGCCACTTCTTTCAAAGGAACTAAGTATTTCCATGTCAAAAGGAAGCTCACGCCAAGATTTACCGGCCCCCCTCCAAGATCACTTCAAGACGAAGGGTAGACGGCTACCAGCTGGAGTTACCACCTGAGTTACCCACTGTGCATAGCGTTTTCCACGCGACACACCCCCGGAAGTGTTTCCAACTTCCTAACTAGCCCGATCTCTACAAGGGCATCGACCACCGAGCCATCGAACCCTAGCCCAATCTAACCTACCGCAAGCCACCCATTAGCAACCTGGATCAAGAAGAACGTCATACACGAAGCCACATCATCAAGTACTTCAAGTTAAATGGAGCACCACACGGAAGCAGAAGCAACATGAGGACTTGAAGACTACCCCAGATCCAAGTTTCTGTATCCCTTTCCGCGCCTAGTCTGGGAATCTCGGGGACGAGATTCTTGTAAGGGGGTAGGTCTGTCACACCCTGATTTTCATGCCACAACACTTAAGCTAATAAATCATGATAAAATGTGGTTTGACAAAAACTTTTGAGTGTTTTGTCTTTGCTTTGATTGAATGTTTGACTGCTGTTTGCAAGTGCTCTAAAAATAAAATAAATTCTCCAACTCTTATACTCCTTCTCCTTGAACCAAAAACCTTTCCCAATGATCATGCCATGTGTATAGGACATAAAAATAATTTCTTACAAAAATAATTTGGCCAAATAGTATTTTTCAGAAATTAGTTTTCCAAAAACCCCTGAATTGAGATTTGCACTGCAAGTACTTAATTAAGGGCAGTAAAAATCTTTCCAAAAATATATTTGGCTCCTATTAGATATAGGACACCCAGAAACCACAAAAATATAATTTTAAAAGTTATTTTCCTATTTTATTTAAAGGCTTTTTCTTAAGTACAGAAATGGTCTTTAATAGGTTAAAAATTATTTTAAAGCTTTAAAAATATTTGAGAAAAAACAGGGAAACTCAGTGGACATATATTTTCCATATATAAGAGTTTCAACACATGGTCATGTTCAAATTATTGGTCAAACCCCTCAAAAACCCTTTCTGGATATTTCAAGCTTTTGAAATATTTACAAAGGAAATATTCTACATTAAATACAGGAAAATTCTATCATGTCCATCATGACCTACTTGAGGATCCTACAAAGTCTCATGTGATGGAGAATAGTATAACCCCATGAAATCCCCTCAAAACCAATTCTGTCCATTTTGAAGTTTGAGCAACTTTACATTGCCAAACTTGTCCAAATGCTCTCAAACTTGGTCCACATGCTGAAATGGTCTAATAAATCATCTAGACCAAGTGGCACAAGTTGGAGAACAAGTTAACTTGATCAAAGAGCCCCAAAACCCTTCTTGTCCAGAACCAAATTTGAACAACTCTACATTGGCAACTTTCTCATTTTGACCCCAACTTTTGTGGACATGATCAGAATCTTAAATTATGACACTACACCAAGTGGTGCATCAAGGAAAATAGCTTTGCATGACTAAATCTTGGAAAGTCCATTTCTGTTGATTTCTAGGGTTTAGCAAAGTTGCATTGGAAACTTTGCCCGAATGAACTCGATCTTGGTGGAACCTCTTATTTTCTCATGACATTTGACCCTGTCAAGCCTCATGACAAGGGAAGTCCATTTGCTTGCCCAAACCTACATCAAACACCTTCTGGCAGAAACTTAAAATGCATGTTTTGGCCATTTCCACTAATCTCCTTGAGCTGAACTTTTTCCCACGGCCTCACCTGCTCCTCCTCTACCTCCTGCATGCTTTGCTGCCCAATGAGAAATGATTAAGGGGGGCAGAGACCCATTTTTCTTCCCTAGACAGCAGTTTGCCCTCTCTCTCTCTCAACCGCACCGCTCCTCCAGTGGCTTCCGAGGGCATCCAATGACACTTTCCCATTGTTTACTCCCCCATGCAGCTGCCAGACACAAGTGGACGCGCTAGTGCGCCTGAAAAGTCGCGGACGCCGGCCAAAGACGCGCTCTGGAGCACGTCATCGCGCTCCCGACCGTTGACGCCGCGTCTCCCGACCAACTCGAGCCTCCCCCTCGCGCCAGTCGAGGTCCTCGACGTCCGCAACACAACATCCGTGTCAGGGGCCTTCTCTCCCCTCCTCTCTCTCACCCAGCTGCGCATGCCCGACGCCGCCCGGCTCGGCCAATGCATGGCCTCGCACGCGCGAGCACCAGAGCCCTGCCGCCTCTCCTCTCTCTCTCCCCAGCGACCCACTCCACCCCCACGAACACCACAGACAACCCCTTGCCCTCTCTCTTGGCCGCCCGAGTCGTTGCCGCGGCCACCCGTGCCCCGCGTCCACGGTGAGCCACGGGTCGGCTACTTAAGGCCGCCCCCGAGCCCCCTCTCTACTCCTTTGGCTCTCTCTCCCTCCCGTGCACCCCTGGACAAACCCACTCCCCTCCTCGCGCTCTCCATCCTTCTCCAAGGCCGGAGCCAAGCCGTCGGCCGCCACCAAAATTCGGGCGCCTCAGCCACTCTCTCTCCCACCTAGCCACTCCAGCGCCCTATCATCACCACCGCTGACTCACCCGAGCTCCAGTTCCTCCTCCCCGCGTCTGCCTCGCCGTGCTGAACCTCGCCGTCGGCCTCCTCCGCCATGGACGACGGGGCGCTCACGTCAGACCGCCCCCGCGCCCGTGGAGTACCTCGGTGGATGCATCACACTCTCCCGAGCACGCCGGTGTGCCGGGCGCCCACGGAGGTGGTCGGTGCCGCCGGGGAGAGCGCCGGCGCCGTTCAGCCTCGCCTCCTCTGTTTCCCGTCGCGCCGCGCGAGAGGTTGAAGGCGACCTGCCGCTGGATCCCGCGCGTCAGCGACCCAGTGGGCGGGCCCGCCCGTTTAAGTGGAAGCGGCTTCGCTTGTTTCCGCCTTCCCCGCGCGTTGGCGTACTATCATAAAACCGCCTTCGACGTGGCAGCCTGCGTGCGTGCAGCCGAGCAGCTGGGCCGGCCCAGTGGGTTCTGGCGCTAAGCCTCGCCCGGCGCGTATTGTAAGGTTAAGCTCTTTTTCTTTTTCTTTTTCCAGCAAGCTTCTAAAATCCACAAACAAATCAAATAAAGTCCAAATTGGGTAATTCCAATTTCTAGTGACTCCATAAACCATGTTCTACCTCATGGTGCATCATGCACATTTTTCCAGAGCACTTTCCTTCTCACTTATTTAGTAAATCCCAATTTTCTTATTTCTATGATGAACTTTAGAAAATCACAGAGAGCTCAAATTTGATCCAAATTCCATGATTCAAATTTTCAGATACATCTAAGTTCATAACTTAGGTTATGAACATTTTTCTTAATACTCTCTGTACCCCACAAAATAATGAGCCATTTCTTCATGTTAACCAACTTTGCAAATTCATAGAAAATTCATTTGAACTCCAAATCCAGTGAAACCAACTCCTAGATGCTTCTAAAATCATGATTTGTTAAATGGGTACCTTTGCTCATTTTTCAAAAATATATTTCTGTACACTTCCTGTCAATCCATAAACCCCTTGATTCCATCATATTGAAATGTTCAGAAATATTCACTGATCCAATCCCAATGAAACCACTCTGGTTATTTTTCATATAACCAGAGAAGTCCTAGAAAAGTCAACTTCATATTTTTAGAGCACTTTTATTTTTGCCTTGTGGTGTTGCTTATTATGATTGTTTCGACGTTAGTTGACGAAGTAGACGGAGTACTTGGAGAAGGACCAGAAGACTTGAAGACTCTGATGAACCAGGCAAGCAGCCCTTTGACCATGTCTATGAAACCCTTTTTATGCATGTCATATAGCACTTTTATTGCTTGCATCGGAGACATGATGATCAGGTGAGCACATGGGGTGGTTTGCCACCGTTACTTCCTCGTTGATACTTGCATGGTGCATGACCCTACCTCCTTATGAGGGTTATGCCGGTGGGAGTAGATAGGATGCTATAGTAGTGGCTACGCAAATGGGGCGGGAATATGCATGGTGATGGAGACAAAGTATTTACAAAAGACTTTTCGAAAACCCTGTCGGGTGCCACTTATGCCCGAGGGAGATAATGAGTTGGGTAACCACTTGATGACAAAGTGGTGTACCGAGGAAAGTGTGTGTGTTGTTTTCAAAATGGATTGGTTTAAGTTGCGACCGTTATTCCAACCTTACATGCGCAACCACTCTACCCTTATATGGGAAAGGGCATTATTGATTACCTAGGCCGATACTAGCTTGGAGCCCGCATTACTAGTGGCGGGAGAGTTGTTGTTGCGCTCTCTCGGGACGGGGTCGTGCCAGGTAGGGCGGCCATGACTGTTTTTACAGGGCACCGGACACACCGTTGGTACCCCGTGCTTGTGGTATGTGATGAATATGGGAGCGAGGCTCCACAATTTTAAGATGTGAAGTATTAGGCACGGGGGTTACTACCAATCGAGTGGACTCTATGTTAGTGTCGTCTAGGGAAAGATAGTGATCGGGTGCTTACCCCGGGTACTTGAGGTACCGCGGGTCGTGGATGACACGGAAGTTCCCCGGATCTTGTGGGTAAAGTGTGCAACCTCTGCAGAGTGTAAAACTATTCGAATTGCCGTGTCCACGGTCAAGGACAGTTGGGTAACCGCTCTTGGGCTACGTCCACATGTTTACAAACCAGTGTGTGTGTTTGGATAAGTCGGAAGAACTACTTGGGTCAAGTCAAAGGACTTGACATGATTGAGTTGGGTTGATGCCCACTCCATTTATGTTGATATCTGTAACCAGTCCCTATGGTTACTTGAATTCGTATGATGCATGTTTTACCAATTGTTGAACATGTCATAGCACAACAAAACTAGCTTTCTGCAAAATTTACCTATATCATGCATTGCTGTATCTTGAACCAAAACATGGGTTGCTTGCGAGTACATTCAAAGTACTCATTGGCTTGCCACTGGTTATTTTATTGGCCAGGCATGAAAGAACAGGATATGATGAAGAATACTTCAGTGACGAACATGCGAGCTAGGACGCTTCCCAGTCAAAATGCCTGTAGGGTTAAGGCAGATGGCATGGGTCCAAGTTATCGACGAAGATTTCCGCTGCGAAGTTATACTCAAGACTTGACCATAATGGTCATAATTTATGTAAGACGATGTGTATGGATGTAAGACTCTTGTTATACAGCCTCTGTGTGTTCAGTGAGCATTGATCTCTGGGATCTCTGTACACGTGCATTCGGTGATCATGACTTACGAGTCGGGGTCCCCACAATATTACCTTGGGGTGCCTCGAGCATCCCCAAGCTTAGGGTCTTATCACTCCTTATTCTCCTCATATCGATATCTCACCCAAAACTTGAAAACTTCAATCACACAAAACTTAACGGAACTTCGTGAGATAGGTTAGTATGATAAAGAGCAAACCATTTCACTTTTGGTACTATCAAAGACAAGATTCATAATTTTTCTCACACAATGCCTACTGTAGCATATAATTTCCACAATTTATATTGAGCAATATAAACCATAGAAACTAGAAAACAAGCAAACTACACATTGAAACAAGAATCTGTCAGAAATCAGAACAGTCTGTAGTAATCTGTACTCAAACCATACTTATGCTACTCAAACAATTATGAAAAAATTAGAACCACGTGAGAAATTTGTATATTAAACTTCTTCAAAAAGAATCAACCCAAAAGCAGTCTTCTGTTAAAAATAAGAATTATTTTCGTGAGCGCAAAAGTTTGTGTTTTTCAGCAAGATCAAATCAACTATCACCCAACATGATCCCAAAGACTTTACTTGGCACTTTATTGAAACAATAGCAATAAAACATGATCAATACAGTAGCATAATCATCTGAACACACAAAAACAGTAGGTAAAAGTTTTGGGTTGTCTCCCAACAAGCGCTTTTCTTTAATGCCTTTTAGCTAGGGATGATGAGATCAATGATGCTCACATAAAAGATAAGGATTGAAACATAACAAGAGCATCATGAAGCACATGGCAAGCACATTTAAGTCTAACCCACTTCCTATGCATAGGGGTTTTGTGAGCAAATAACTTTTGGGAGCAAGAATCAACTAGCATAGGAAGGCAAAAAAAACATAACTTCAAGATTTTCAACACATAGATAGGAAACTTGATATTATTGCAACTCCTACAAGCATATGTTCCTCCCTCATAATAATTTTCAGTGGCATGATGAATGAATTCAACAATATAACTATCACATAAAGCATTCTTTTCATGATCCACAAGCATAGAAATTTTATTACTCCCCACATAAGCAAATTTCTTGTAACGCCCGGATAATTAGGCTACAGTAAAACTCTCATGCTGATGCCATGTCATCTCTGTTACTGTTGCTAATCAAGTGTTAGTTCAAAACCTTTCAAATTCAAAAAAATGAATTAGTGACAAACACCCAAAGTTTTCAAAAGTCAAAACAAAAATGTTCGGTGGGTGCCAAATATTGCACTGGTAATTATTGTGGAGAAAACATTTTTTTAGAAAGTTCCTAAGTATTTTAAAGTGAAATAAGACAGAAAAGAAAAATAAAGAAAAGAAAAGAAAAGGAACCCCCCCCTCACTGGACCAGGCGGCCCAGCTCACAGGCCAGACCGGCCCAGCTGGCCAATCGCCGGCCCATCCCCCCTGCCTCGTCTCCCTTCCCTGTTCCCCCGACCCGGGTCGGAACAGGGGCGCGCTCCCGCCCGACCACCTCGCCGGCACCGACGCCGGGGAGGATAAGGCCGCCACGCCCCCGCCTCCTCGATCCCGCCTCCCACTCGCCCCCACTCTCGCCTTGGTTCCTGCGCCTCTCCCACTCCCCTCCAGATCCACCTCTGCCGCGCCTCACCGAGCACCGCCGTCGCCATGGCTGCGCCATAGACGCGGCCACCGGCCACCCCGCGCCTCGCCAGCACGTCCACGAGACGCGTCGTTGACCTCTACCTCGTCTACGCTTCACCATCGAGCTCGAGGAGCACCGCACGGTCGGGATCGAGCTCGTCCCCATCTTCTCTATCGCCGGTGACCGCCGTCGTCTCCGGCCACCTCTGCGCTCCTAAGCTGTCGCAGGCTTTTCGTAGCCGCTCGGTGAGCTCCTCCCTCCCTCCATTCTTATCCTCGCACTGCGTGAGTCTCCCTAGCTAGCTCGTCGCCGTTGCTTTGAGCTCGCCGCCGCAGATCACCTCGCTGTCGTGGCCACCGTGGCCCGAGCTCGCGTCCGAGCTCGTAGCCGAACTCCTGGAGCTCCCAGGAGCCCAACGAGCCCAAGCACGTGCCTCCCTGTGCCTCCTAGCATAGCCTCCGTTGAGGTCCCATAAGCGCGGCCGCCATAGCTCGTCGTCGGTCCCGTTTCCGGCGACCTTTTGGTCTGGCACCACCACCAGTCGACGCGGAACGCTTCCACGGTTCAAACGCAAGTTGCCGCGCGCAGTTTGGTGCTTCGTAGCGTGATCCCGATGATGTCCCGAACGCCACCACCGCCTCCACTCGCCGCCGGCGAAGATTCCGTCCGTTACGGCCCGCGCCACCACCACGATTGGATGCGGCCCAGCCTCAGCGTTCGAACACAGGTGAAAACGCGTGGTTTGGCGCTCTGTAGCGAAGATCCGAGCCTCTTCGGCGAACTCGCCGCCGCGGAGAGCTCGCCGGCGCAACTCCGGCGCCGGCCGCCGACGTGAAACACCTGGGGCCACCCCCTGTGTCACTGCCAGTGGGGCCCTGGTCCCCTGTTGACCAGTTGACCTGGTCAACTGTGCTGACTGGGCAGGTCCCAGCCACTGACGTGCGGGTCCCACCTCTTAATCCTCTAATTAAAACATTTTAATAATTAAAACTAATTAGTTTAGTTAATTAGACACTGACAGGTGGGCCTAGTAGTTTTACTAACTAAATAGATTAGTTTGAACTCTGTTTAACCCACTGTCTATGACAGGTGGGTCCCCGTGTCAGTTTTGACCAGTCAACCGCACTGTTGACTGCTGACATCACACATACGTCATGCTGACGTCATCCCATACTGTTCTGGATAATGTTGGATTTAAATAAATAATTAAAATCAGAAAATGATTAAATCTTTAGAAAATCATATAAAATAATCCGTAACTCGGATGAAAATACTTTCTACATGGAAGTTGCTCAGAACGACGAGACGAATCCGAATACGCATCCCGTTCATCCGCCACACATCCCTAACCTATCGAACTCGCAACTTTCCCCTCCGGTTCATCTGTCCGAAAACGCAAAACACCGGGAATACTTTCCCGGATGTTTTCCCCCTTCGCCGGTATCACCTACTACCGCGATTGGGCACACCTAGCATCACGCTTTGTCATGTCATGAATTGTTATGCATCTGTTTGCATTGTATTCATTGTTTCTTCCCCCTCTTCTCTCCGGTAGACTACGAGACCGACGCCGCTGCTGGTGCCCCGACCGACTACGCTGTTGACGACCCCACCTTCTTGCCAGAGCAATCAGGCAAGCCCCCCTTTGATCACCAGATATCGCCTATTCTACTCTCTACTGCTTGCATTAGAGTAGTGTAGCATGTTACTGTTTTCCGTTAAACCTATCCTGATGCATAGCCTGTCCTTGCTACTACTGTTGTTACCTTTACCTGCAATCCTGCATGCTTAGTATAGGATGCTAGTTTTCCATCAGTGGGCCTACTTCTTGTCCGTCTGCTATGCTATACTATCGGGCCGTGATCACTTGGGCGGTGATCACGTGTATATTTACTTATATACTCTATACATGATACCTATGGTAACTAAAGTCGGGTCGGCTCGGAGGAGTACCCGCGAGTGGATCTTGTGGCGGAGCGACAGGGTGGGTTGAGGCCACCTAGGAGAGAGGTGGGCCTGGCCCTGGACGGCGTCCGCGGTTACTTCAAAATAACACGCTTAACGAGTTCTTGGTATTTGATCTGAGTCTGGCCATTTGGTCTATACGCACTAACCAACTACGCGGGAACAGTTATGGGCACTCGACGTCGTGGTATCAGCCGAAGCCTTCATGACGTCAGTGACCGAGCGGCACGCGCCGCATTGGACCGTAAGCTCGCACTTGTATTAAGGGGGCTAGGTCTGCTTTCGGCCGCGTACGCAACGTGCAGGTGTGCAATGGGCGATGGGCCTAGACCCCTGCGCGCATAGGATTTAGACCGGCGTGCTGACCTCTCTGTTGTGCCTAGGTGGGATGCGACGTGTTGATCTTCCGCGGCTGGGCATGACCCAGAAAAGTGTGTCCGGCCAAATGGGATCGAGTGTGTTGGGTTATGTGGTGCACCCCCGCAGGGAAGTTTATCTATTTGAATAGCCGTGTCCCTCGGTAAAAGGACGACCCGGAGTTGTACCTTGACCTTATGACAACTAGAACCGGATACTTAATAAAATACACCCTTCCAAGTGCCAGATACAACCCGGTGATCGCTCTCTAACAGGGCGACGAGGAGGGGATCGCCGGGTAGGATTATGCTATGCGATGCTACTTGGAGGACTTCAATCTACTCTCTTCTACATGCTGCAAGATGGAGGCTACCAGAAGCGTAGTCTTCGACAGGACTAGCTATCCCCCCCTTATTCTGGCATTCTGCAGTTCAGTCCACCGATATGGCCCTTTACACATATAACCATGCATATGTAGTGTAGCTCCTTGCTTGCGAGTACTTTGGATGAGTACTCACGGTTGCTTTTCTCCCTCTTTTCCCCCTTTCCTTTCTACCTAGTTGTCGCAACCAGATGCTGGAGCCCAGGAGCCAGACGCCACCGTCGACGACGACTCTTACTACACTGGAGGTGCCTACTACTACGTGCAGGCCGCTGACGACGACCAGGAGTAGTTAGGAGGATCCCAGGCAGGAGGCCTGCGCCTCTTTCGATCTGTATCCCAGTTTGTGCTAGCCTTCTTAAGGCAAACTTAACTTATGTCTGTACTCAGATATTGTTGCTTCCGCTGACTTGTCTATGATCGAGCACTTGTATTCGAGCCCTCGAGGCCCCTGGCTTGTATTATGATGCTTGTATGACTTATTTATGTTTTAGAGTTGTGTTGTGATATCTTCCCGTGAGTCCCTGATCTTGATCGTACACGTTTGTGTGCATGATTAGTGTACGATTGAATCGGGGGCGTCACATTTCTTCTCATCAATAATGGTGGGAGCAAACTCAACAAAATAAGTATCATGTGATTGAAAATTAAAATCATGATGACAAGTTTCATGGTTATCATTATTCTTTATAGCATACAGGTCATCACCATAATCATCATATATAGGAACTTTGTTGTCATAATCAATTGCAACCTCCTCCAAAATAGTGGATTCATCATTAAATAAAGACACGACCTCTCCAAATCCACTTTCATCAATATAATCATCATAAATAGGAGGCATGCAATCATCATAATAAATTTTCTCATCAAAACTTGGGGGACTAAAAATATCATATTCATCAAATATAGCATCCCCAAGCTTGTAGCTTTGCATATCATTAGCATCATGGATGTTCAAAGAATTCATACTAACAACATTGCAATCATGCTCATCATTCAAATATTTTTTGCCAAACATTTTATTGACTTCTTCTCCTAACAATTGAGCACAATTTTACGATCCATCATTTTCAAGAAAGATATTGTAAAGATGATCAATAATATGATGCAACCTCAGTTCCATTTTTTGTAGTTCTCTTTTTATAAACCAAACTAGTTGAAAGAACATGCGGTGCTCCCATGTTTGGTTTTGGTAATTGATGACAATCTCTATGGACTAATGGTTGCCTTGAGTTATATTTGAAGGATTTGTCCATAGGCATTTCTTGAAGTCCATGTGTTGGTTTCAAGGAGTTTATGTGGTGACCAAGGTGTTATTAAGGAATTATCCAAAGATTGGTCATGTGGGAGTTGAGCTTATTGCAAGCATGTCTTGAAGAAGAAGATTGTGTGATCATTCATGTTTACCTTCAAGACATCATCCAAATGAAGAGAGTTGAAAAGATTCATGGTTGATCAAGACTAAGTCACGAGTGAATCAACTTGATCAACTCACAAAGCGTAGAAGATGTACCGAGAGGGATCAAGCGATCCCATGGTGTGGTAAGCATTGTCAATTACGCTTTGTGTACTAACCCATGATCTTCGTGAGAGTTCTTTGTGGGGTTAGGTTGCGGTGTGCAAGTTCAAGTGAAGCATCATGAAGAGATCAAATGCTTGAAGCTTGTCGTCCATTGTGGTGACAATGGACTTGTGAAGATGTTGCGGTGTGCAAGTTCAAGTGAAGCATCATGAAGAGATCAAATGCTTGAAGCTTGCCGTCCATTGTGGTGAAAATGGACTTGTGAAGATGTGCGGAAGAGTGGCTCACCCATAGTGGAGCATGGGGGAGCAATCAACTAGTCTTCATCGAGCCAACGCAACCAAGAAAGGTGGTCCAACTTGCGGGAGTCAAGATCGTCATCATCTAGCTCAAGTGGACCGTGTGCAAGGCAAAGGTTTGCCCTTGATAGGTTTTCTATTTTACCAGTCTCATGATGGTAGTTGGGAGACCGGGTTATAGGATCGATTGCCGTACTATAAAGGGGGGCTCTCGATGAGTAGCTCAAACCATTGCATCCTTGCATCATCTTTATTGGTTCTTGTTTGGTTCTTCTCTTTGTGAGTTTTGGAGCTTATGGTCATCTTGATGACAAGCTCGAGTTCATCGAAAATGGAGTTCACTTGCACCTTCTATGATGTTTTCGATGTTGGAGGTTATGCCGGTTCTTCTCGGTTGGAGGTTTCACTCCTCTATTTGTTGGCATACCTCCCCTGCCTCTTCTCACTATCGGTTGGAGGTTATGCTGTTTTGATGCTACTCGTCTTCCTCTATCCAACAAGCTTGAGTTTGCTCAATTCGGAGCTCATTTGCAGTAGTTATGGCAGTTTTGGTTTCCTAGCGGTAGTACCGCGGGCCGGAGCGCTAGTACCGCTTGGGTGCTACAAGCGGTAGTACCGCTCTAGAGCGGTAGTACCGCTGGTAGCCCCCAGCCGTAGTACCGCTGCGGTCTCGTACTAGTACCGTCTCGATTCGAGGGGTCTTTTTCGTGTCGGGTTCTACGGTACTAGCCGCGGCAGTGGGGGCCGTAGTACCGCTCGTTTGCGGTAGTACCGCCCTGCCACCGCGGTAGTACCGCTCTGGGCCCAACGGCAGTACCGCGAGGGGGAGCGGTAGTACCGCTTATAGGGGCAAGCGGTAGTACCGCTGGCCAAGCGGTAGTACCGCTCTCTGCGGGGCTGAAGTGGGGATAACGGTTGGATTGTTCCCCCCACTATATAAGGAGGTCTTCTTCCCCAATGAACCTTATATTTTGAGCTCGTGTTCTTCCCCCATTGTTGACCTTCTTCGAGCTTGCTAACTCTCAATCCCTCCATGGATTCTTGCTAGTTTTTGAGGGAAAAGAGAGAGGAGATCTAGATCCACATGTCCACCAATCACTTTCTCCTCTATGTGAGGGGAACCCATTGGATCTAGATCTTGGAGTTCTTGGTGTTCTCCTTCTTGTTCTTCCTCTCATTTTCCTCCCTAGCATTAGTTGCTTCGGTGGGATTTGAGAGAGAAGGACTTGGGCACTCCGTGTGCCCTTGCCATTGCATTTGGTGCATCGGTTTGAGTTCTCCATGGTGATACGTGGAAGTTACAAGTTGAGAAGCTTATTACTCTTGGGTGCTTGGTGCCCTTGAGCTTGTTCCTCTTGGGTGCTTGGGCGCCCTAGACGGTTGGTGGTGTTCGGAGCTCAATCATTGTGGTGTAAAGCTCTGGGCAAGCGTCGGGGTCTCCAATTAGGTTGTGGAGATCGCCCCGAGCAATTTGACGGGTTCCGGTGACCGCCCCCAAGGGTTGCCAAAGTGTACGGGTTCGGTGACCGCCCCCAAGGGTTGCCATTTGTACGGGTTCGGTGACCGCCCTCAAGGGTCCCTTAGTGGAATCACGGCATCTTGCATTGTGCGAGGGCGTGAGGAGATTACGGTGGCCCTAGTGGCTTCTTGGGGAGCATTGTGCCTCCACACCGCTCCAAACGGAGATTAGCATCCGCAAGGGTGTGAACTTCGGGATACATCGTCGTCTCCGCGTGCCTCGGTTATCTCTTAACCGAACCCTTTACTTATGCACTTTACTTTGTGATAGCCATATTGTTTCTTATCATATATCTTGCTATCACTTAGTTGTTTATCTTGCTTAGCATAAGTTGTTGGTGCACATAGGTGAGCCTAGTTGTTGTAGGTTTTGTGCTTGTCAAATTAACCGCTAGGTTTATTCCGCATTTGTTCAAGCCTAAACCGTAATTATTTTAAAGCGCCTATTCACCCCCCCCCTCTAGGCGACATCCACGATCTTTCACTAGTGATAAAACAAGAAACTAAAAGATTCAATTGCAAGATCTAAAGATATACCTTCAAGCACTCATCTCCCCGGCAACGGCGCCAGAAAAGAGCTTGATGTATATTACACAACTTATTCTTGTAGACACGTGTTGGGCCTCCAAGCGTAGAGTTTTGTAGGACAGTAGCAATTTTCCCTCAAGTGGATGACCTAAGGTTTATCAATATGTGAGAGGTGTAGGATGAAGATGGTCTCTCTGAAACGAGCCTGCAACCAAATACAAGAAATCTCTTGTGTCCCCAACACACCCAATACAATGGCAAATTGTATAGGTGCACTAGTTCGACGAAGAGATGGTGATAAAAGCGTAATATGGATGGTAGAAATATATTTTTATAATCTGAATAAATAAAAACAGCAAGGTAGCAAATAGTAAAAGGGCACAAAAACGGTATTGCAATGCTTCAAAATGAGGCCTAGGGTCCGTACTTTCGCTAGTGCAATCTCTCAACAATGCTAATATAATTGGATCATATAACCATCCCTCAAAGTGCGACGAAGAATCACTCCAAAGTTCCTATCTAGGGGAGAACATAAGAATAAATTGTTTGTAGGGTACAAAACCACCTCAAACCTATCCTTTCTGTTCGATCTATTTAAGAGTTCGTACTAAAATAACACAAAGCTATTCTTTCCGTTCAATCTATCCTAGAGTTCGTAATGAAATAACAATAAAGCAAATTCATATTCATAATACTCAATCCAACACAAAGAACTTCAAAGAGTGCCCCAAGATTTCTACCGGAGAAACAAAGACAAGAACGTGCATCAATCCCTATGCATAGATTACCCCAATGTCACCTCGGGAATCCGCGAGTTGAGTGCCAAAACATATATCAAGTGAATCAATACGATAACAACGAAATCTCAAAGGAAAAAACTCAATTCATCACAACAAGATAGAGAGGGGAAAACACCATATGATCTGACTATATTAACAAAGCCCGCGATACATCAAGATCGTGACATCTCAAGAACACGAGAGAGAGAGAGAGATTAAACACATAGCCCCAAGGGTGGACTACTCCCTCCTCATCATGGTGGCCGGCGGGATGATGAAGATGGCCACCGGAGATGATTTCCCCCTCTGGCAGGGTGCCGGAAAAGGGTCTAGATTGGTTTTTGGTGGCTACAGAGCCTTGCGGCAGCGGAACTTCTGATCTAGGTTAACCCCGAAGGGTTTTTGAATATTTGTGAATTTATAGGGTAAAGAGGGGGTGCGGGAGGCCACCGAGGTGAGCACAACCCACCTGGGCGCGCTTGGGCCTCCAGGCGCGCCCTGGTGGGTTGTGCCCCCCACGGGGCACCCCCGAGGTGCTGCTCTGGCCCATCTTGGGTGTTCTGGTCCATAAAAAATCTCCAACAAGTTTCGTGGTGTTTGGACTCCGTTTGATATTGATTTCCTACGACGTAAAAAACAAGCAAAAATAGCAACTGACACTAGGCACTGGGTCAATAGGTTAGTCCCAAAAAATGATATAAAGTTGCTATAAAATGATTGTAAAACATCCAAGAATGATAAAATAACAGCATGAATACTTCATAAATTATAGATACGTTGGAGACATATTAGTGTCTTCTTGTTCAGACCAGGCTTTGTTGAAGCAGCTGTGCCAAATTCCTTCTTAACCACTTTCTTCTTTGAGCTGACCTCTTCCTCAGCAGCCACATAATCTTCATCTTCAGAATCACAATTTATCTTTCTCCTCTGCCTAGTAGCAGCCTTAGGCAGGTTGCTAGGAGTACTTCTGTTGCCCTCATCATAACTGCCACAGGGACTAGTGCCCTCACTTAGATTAACTTGCTCCTCAGACTTGTTCTGGCTATCACTCTGATAAGACATTGTTGACACTACAAACTGAAAGCTGGCCATGTGTATAGTTGTTTATGAGATAGAGTGAATGAGCATCACAAGGTGCAGAGATTTTGCAAAACAATTGAGTCAAAAACTTAGTTTTAGTTTTCCACCGAAAGCATTTCGGAGCTACCGATTTGTTAAACTCGGTGCCACCGAAGCAATATTGGAGTCTGAACTAGTGAGATCGGTCAGACCGAGACACAGTTTGGTGAGTCCGAGATTGCTAGGGTTTCACTAAGAGTTGAACTCGGTCACACCGATTTGCAAGTTTCTGTCAGTCCGAAAGTTACAAGTGCAATGGCCTAAGCCAAATCGGTGAGACCGATTTCTACAACTCGGTCAGTCCGAGATGAGTTCGGCGGAAACCTAACCCTAAATTTTTGAATCAAAACTAATCTAAAGGGAGTTTTTGCTGGATAGGATAATCTCATACGTGGTAAGAATCATGGCATTGACTTTGTGCTAAGAATCGGAGGTAAAGATTGCACAAAGGATCAAACTCATACCCTAACTCGGTGATGAGCTCTCTACGGCGGCAACGGCGGTGAAGATTCCCGTTGACGGCGGCGGAGACCAGCGGGAGGGGGTCGCTGGCAATGAGAGGATGATCCGGAGACCCGAGTCGGCAGAGCATGACACGCGCGGGCGAAAAGGTTTCAGAGAAATTTCCAAAATTTGACCCGTGGGTATATATATCCTGACCCTGTCGGTGTGACCGAGTGGAATGACTCGGTGGCACTGAGATGCAGAATCACAAGCAGTTACTGCAACTCGGTGTGACCGAATTTTTCTAATTGGTTGCACTGAGATTGAAAACCTAGATTAACTCAGTGAACTCGGTGTGACCGAAAGGGATGAATCGGTCAGACGGAAATACATACAGAGGTTTTGGAAGTTTAAGTCTATGACGAATCAGTGACTCCGAGTGCTCCTCACCCAGAGGGTTCTAATCTGACTTGATCAAACTTTGTGATGTAGCATGAATATAGTTTGAGATGAGAAAAGCATAGATAGGTAGAGGAGGTTCTTAGGCATTCTTGTCCATCCATTTGGCAAAAGAAAAGGAGCCAAACAGTCAAAGCAACAAATGGATGTCCTCGAATGAGAAAAATATGCAATCAACATGCTCACACAATAAGATAGCAAATGAAATATGTGACAAAGCATGCACAAACACTCTAGCATCTATTAAGCAATTGGCGATGACTAGGTCATCTATATATGAATATATTGACTTAGGAGTCAAATGAGGACATTTGATCGTAGGTCATACTCATCATTTAAGCACAAGTGGAGTTACCACTTTTACATAAAGCATTGTTGTGTTCACACCATTAGAGTTGCTTTAGCTCAATTTTTAGAGTAAAGCTCCCCCTAGATGTGATATCCCCCCTAAGAGGGATGAACTAACCTTGGGTTTTGTCGATGATGACTTCATGTAGATGTTGAAGATGCGGATGCTCAATGTTGATGTTGACCATTTGGAGCAATCCATTGGAGTGAGTTGCACTTTCAATACCTACATGGGTTAGTCCCACAAGGAACAAACAAGGATATCCATAGACATAGAGTGAAGTACACACAAGATAATGTCCATGAAAGCATTAGGTTACCTTGTCCCTTGTCTTACCAACAAGAGGGTTTGTGACTCCTTGAACTAGTGCAAGATGTGGAAGTTGTTTGCACTTGTTCTCGCCAAAATGATATGAGTGAAGTATGTTGGCGGAGTCACCCTCAAGAACTCTCTAGTTCTTCTTCTTCGGGATCCACATCAACTTGATGGGAATCCTTGGAGTTGTAGTCGTACTTGATGAAGTAGAACTTGACGTAGTCTTGGGAACCCACTTGACCAAGGCTTTGGGAGCTTCTTCAAATGCATCAATCTCCTCTTGAAGCTTGTCCTTGCACTTTTACTTGTGGTCTTGTGGTGGAAGATCATCTTGAGCTTGTGTCCCCTTGAAGGAAGTAGGATCATACTTCACTTGTTGAGGAACAAACTTCGTCTTTGGGTACTGATCTTCTTCCCACTCAACTCCATTGGAATTGAACTTTCGTTCAAAACCAACACCTTGATTCTTCCGGTGCCTTCCTTGGTTGCATACAATTTCCTCAAATTTCTTACTTCCGTCAAGGCTCTTGTAAACACCTTTCTCTATAATTCCCTTCAATAAGCTATTTTCTTGCTCAAGTGTAACTTGGATAAGAGAATCATTAGTGGAATCAAGAGAACTACTAGAAGCAACAACATTGGATTTAGCATGATTATTGTTACTACTAGAAGAAGAATCTTTCTTACTCTTGTTGCTAGATATTACTTGTGGCATGTAAGTAGACAAGAGTAAATGCTTGGCAATGTAAGAAGAACTTTTCTTACGAAGATCATCATTGATTACTTTTAAGAACCCATGCTCTTGCTCTAGGTTGAGCTTTTCAAAGCGTAGCTTCTCATGAGTCTTTAAAAGCTCTCGATGATCTTCCAAGGTAGTTTCATGAGCTAACTTAAGAGTGTTTAGTTCTTTAGTTAGACGCTCAGTCTCCTTCTTATCATTGTATGTCATTTTATCTTGATTAGCATGATTAATAGCAAGTTCATCATAGTTTTCATCACTAGAGTTGTCAACAAGTAAATCATCATCACCTAGCAAATCATCTTCATCACTACTGAAATCAACATACTCGGGGTGTGATACGGGCCTTTAGCCATGAAGCATCTTCCAATTCCTTCATTTGGTGAGTCAAATATGCCATAGGAGTTGGTTGACACAAGTGCTAGACCGGCAACACCTTCATCTTGAGTATATTCTGAGTCGGAGTGATAACTTCTCTCGGAGTGGTGGTCGGAGTCGGAGCCGGAAACCCATTCACCAACATGAGCTTGATGTCTTCGTTTTGTGTAGCTCCTTGATGACTTGTCCTTCCTTTCTGAATCCTTGCTTCTGCAAGAGGTTCTTCGTTCATAACGATCATCTCTACTCCTTCTCTCTCTTGGAGGTGATTCTTCTCTTTTGCTTCTCCTTTTAGGTGAGGCTTCTCTTCTTCTGTAGGGAGTCGTACACTCATTGGAGTAGTGTCCGGGTCTCCCACAATTTTAGCAATTACGCTCACGACTGGAAGATCTTTTGTCATTGTAGGACCTTGACTTGGTACTTCTTTCCTCGCTTCTACTCTTGTAGAACTTGTTGAAGTTCTTCACCATTAGGCTCAATTCCTCATTGAAGACTTGTTTCTCACTTGATGATGTAGGGGCATCACATGAGGCTTTGTAAGCACCACTAGACTTCTTGTGAAGCTCTTCTTTATCCTTGAGTGACATCTCATGAGCAACAATTCTACCAATGACTTCTGTTGGCTTGAGATCTTTGTAATTGGGCATCATTTGGATCAATGTGCACACGGTGTCATATTTCCCATCCAAGGCTCTTGGGATCTTCTTGATGATGAATCTGTCAGTCATCTCTTCACTTCCTAAGCCGGCAATCTCATTTGTGATGAGAGCAAGCCTAGAGTACATTTCAGCGACACCTTCACCATCCTTCATTTTGAACTTGTCAATCTGACTTTGAAGCACATCCATTTTGGATTCCTTGACGGAGTCGGTACCTTCGTGCATATCAATTAAAGTATCCCAAATTTCCTTTGCATTCTCAAGACGGCTGATTTTTTTGAATTCTTTGGGGCACAATCCGTTGAAGAGGATATCGCAAGCTTGAGCATTGTATTGTAGCATCTTCAATTTTTCCGCGGTAGCTTCACGATTTGGTTCTCTCCCATCGAAGAATTCACCTTGCAAGCCAATACACACAATAGCCCAAACGGCGGGGTTATATCCAAGAATATGCATTTTCATCTTATGCTTCCAACTAGCAAAATTAGTACCATCAAAGTAAGGACCTCTACGGTGGTAATTTCCCTCGCTAGACGCCATACTCTCCTAGGTTGTGAAACCAAGGCTATGATCACCAAAGCTATGGAAATCAAGGCAAATGGAAACCAAAGCTCTAATACCACTTGTAGGATCGAAAGTATGTCTAGAGGGGGGTGATTAGACTACTTGACCAAATAAAAATCTAGCCTTTTCACAATTTTAAGTCTTGGCAGATTTTAGCAACTTATCACAAGTCAAGTAATCAACCTACACATGCAATTCTAAGAGTATAGCAGCACAGTGTAAATCATTGCATATGAAGGTAAAAGGGAGGAGTTTGGAGGGAGAAAACGCAATGTAGACACGAAGATTTTTCCCGTGGTTCCGATAGGTGGTGCTATCATACATCCACGTTGATGGAGACTTCAACCCACAAAGGGTAACGGTTGTTGCGAGTCCATGGAGGGCTCCACCCACGGAGGGTCCATGAAGAAGCAACCTTGTTTATCCCACCATGGCCATCGCCCATGAAGGACTTGCCTCACTAGGGTAGATCTTCACGAAGTAGGCGATCTCCTTACCCGTACAAACTCCTTGGTTCAACTCCACAATCTTGACGGAGGCTCCCAAGTGACACCTAACCAATCTAGGAGACACCACTCTCCAAAAGGTAATAGATGGTGTGTTGATGATGAACTCCTTGCTCTTGTGCTTCAAATGATAGTCTCCCTAACACCCAACTCTCTCTCACAGATTTGGATTTGGTGGAAAGATGATTTGAGTGGAAAGCAACTTGGGGAAGGCTAGAGATCAAGATTCTTATGGTTGGATTGGAATATCTTGGTCTCAACACATGAGTAGGTGGTTCTCTCTTAGAAAATGAATGCTGGAAGTGTAGGCACGTTCTGATGGCTCTCCCCGAGTGGAGGATGGGTGGAGGGGTATATATATAGCCTCCACACAAAATCTAACCGTTACACACAATTCACCAAACTCGGTGGGACCGAATACTGAAACTCGGTGAGACCAATTCAGTTCAAAATGTGAACGTTAGGCTTTTCAGTGGGACCGACATGTCAACTCGGTGGAACCAATTTCATTAGGGTTAGAGCATAACCTAATCTCGGTGAGACCGATCACATGAAATCGGTGAGACCGATTTCTGTAATAGGCAAACAGAGAGTTGGTTAGGCAAACTCGGTGGGACCGATCGCTCATTTCGGTGAGACGAAAAAGTTACGAAAAGGAAACAGAGAGTTTGCATTGCGAACTCGGTGGGACCGATCGCTCATCTTGGTTAGACCGAAACGTTACGAAGGGAAACAGAGAGTTTGCAATCCCATCTCGGTGAGACCGAGATCCCTATCGGTGAGACCGAACTGATTAGGGTTTCTGGCAGTGTCTATGTCAAATGAACTCGGTGGCGCCGGATAGATCAAATCGGTGGGGCCGAGTTTGACTTTTGGTTTGGGACATATGTGGATATGAGAAAGTGGTTGAGGGCTTTTGGAGCATATCACCGAGCATTTTGAGCAAGCAAGCCATTAAGCAACACCTCATCCCCTTTTAATAGTATTGGCTTTTCCTATGGACTCAATGTGATCTTGGATCACTAAAATGAAAATGTAGAGTCTTGAGCTTGAGCCAATATGTGTCCTTAGCATTTTGAGGGGTCCACATCTCTAGTCCATGCCATGCCAATCACTGAACTTTCTGAAAAGATTATCTTGAAGGAATATTAGTTCAATGAGCTATATGTTGTTAAGAATTACCAAAACCACCTAGGGATTAGTTGCACTTTCAATTACACATTATGGTACAATACTTATGCCTTTTCTCTCTTATTTTACAAGGTTTACATGAAGAGCGAGAATGCCGACGGCTGGAATTCTGGACCGGAAAGGAGAAAATCTGAGAGACCTATTCTGCACAACTCCAAAAGTCCTGAAAATTTACGGAGAATTATTTTGGAATATAAAAAAAGTATTGGGCGAAGAAATACCAGAGGGGGATCCACCAGGTGGCCACAAGCCTGGGGGCGCGCCCCTAGGGCTTGTGGGCCCCCTGGTAGGTCCTCGGTGCCCATCTTCTGCTATATGGTGTCTTTTGACCTGGTAAAAATCATAAGGAAGCTTTCGGGACGAAGTACCGCCGTCTCAAGGCGGAACCTGGGCAGAAGTAATCTAGGGCTCCGGCGGAGCTGTTCTACCGGGGAAATTTCCCTCCCGGTGGGGGAAATCGAAGCCATCGTCATCACCAACGATCCTCTCATCGAGAGGGGGTCAATCTCCATCAACATCTTCACTGGCACCATCTCCTCTCAAACCCTAGTTCATCTCTTGTATCCGATCTTTGTCTCAAAACCTCAGATTGGTACCTATGGGTTGCTAGTAGTGTTGATTACTCCTTGTAGTTGATGCTAGTTGGTTTATTCGGTGAAAGATCATATGTTCAGATCCTTCATGATATTCAATACCCCTCTGATTATGAACATGAATATGCTTTGTGAGTAGTTACTTTTGTTCCTGAGGACATGGGAGAAGTCTTGTTATAAGTAATCATGTGAATTTGGTATTCGTTCGATATTTTGATGAGATATATGTTGTCTTTCCTCTAGTGGTGTTATGTGAACGTCGACTACATGACACTTCACCATGATTTGGGCCTAGGGGAAGGCACTGGGAAGTAATAAGTAGATGATGGGTTTGCTAGAGTGACATAAGCTTAAACCCTAGTTTATGTGTTGCTTCATCATGGGCTGATTTGGATCCACATGTTTCATGCTATGGTTAGATTTGTCTTAATTCTTCTTTCTTAGTTGCGGATGCTTGCGAGAGGGGTTAATCATAAGTGGGAGGCTTGTCCAAGTAAGGGCAGCACCCAAGCATCGGTCCACCCACATATCAAATTATCAAAGTAACAAATGTGAATCATATGAGCATGCTGAAAACTAACTTGACAACAATTCCCATGTATCCTCGGGGGCGCTTTGCTTTATATAAGAGTTCGTCTAGGCTTGTCCTTTGCTACAAAAAGGATTGGGCCACCTTGCTGCACCTTAGTTACATTTGTTACTTGTTACCTGTTACGAATTATCTTATCACAAAACTATCTGTTACCGATAATTTCAGTGCTTGCAGAGAATACCTTACTGAAAACCGCTTGTCATTTCCTTCTGCTCCTCGTTGGGTTTGGCACTCTTACTTATGGAAAGGACTACGATAGATCCCCTATACTTGTGGGTCATCATTAGCTTCGCCGACAGATTATGAATCAATGGCATGAGAGCATAAGAGGTCACTTTGCACACACAGAGAGGAAGTCCCAAGTACTTCATGGGAATGAGGTCACCGTGCATGAGAGTGTTGTGTCGGTAACCATGGAGGTCAGCTCATCACACTGGATTGGAGTGGCACTTGGCAAAGTTTGTGCGCATGCATGAAGTTGTCTCGCAGGAGTGCTGGAGCTTACAGGTCGCTGCGAGATCGGCAGGATCAGGATGAAAGAAGATGAAAATTTCATTGGCAGACATATGGTGATGCTGGCCCGTACACATCAATGACGATGGTTAAGAGCATGGCAGAAAAGGGATCTCTCAGACGCAGTCCAAAAATATGGAGAACTAGGGCTCTGGATTGTCGTTTATCTAATGATGGTAGATGTCAAGGGCAAGAGTACAGAGATCCATTCTCGCCATCTTGTGCCAGCCAAGGTGTTGCAGGGCCTTGAGTAGGAAGGGACAGGAGACACAATTGAACACACACACAATGTAGAATTGGACCAGGATGCACGGGCCCTTGAGCTGATGTAGTTGATGCACATTTTGTTGAACTATGAGGAAGTAGTCATGAACACTCAGTCAGCGATGAACACGCCCTGGTTTGTGGACACAAGCTCACCCAGTCTTGGAGTGAGGCAGAGGGAGAGGACCTTGTCCACGAGCTTCGTGAAAAGGTGGATCATACTGATGGGCCGGTAGTTGAATAGAGATGAAGGGTCAACCTTTTGAGGGAAAAGGGTGATCAGGGCTTTGTTAAGTTTTTGGAAACCACAACCATTGAGCGAGAAGAACTTGTCAAAGGCCACGCAAAAGTCCCTTTGATCACAGGATAGTAGGCAGACAGGAATTCAGATGTGAAGTCCCAGCGCTTTGCCTGATGGAAGCTTCTTTACTGCTTCCCAAATTTCCTCCTTGGAGACATGGCACTCAAGTTCAGAGAGGTCAAAGGAACACAAATCGATCTCAGCAAGGTCAATGGTGAACTCACGAGATTTGGATGAGCCAAGCAAGTTTTAGAAGTGATTGAACGTGAATTTAGCCATGCTGATGTAATCAAAGACAATATCATCTCCCACTTTGAGGGAGAAAATACAATTATGTTGCTGCATGTGTGAAGCATGGATCCTGAAGAAAGCGGAATTAGTTTTCCCCTCTTGTAGCTAGCAGAAATGAGCTCATTTACGTGCTATGGGTACTTCCAGGGATGCAAAACCTAGATAAGAACATTTTGATGGCATAGCCATATGTTCTCAGGGGATAGGGGGTGCATGTCTTGAGTAGCATCAAGGTGCGCTCGACATTTTTCCATCAACGGGGAGAAAAAGGAAATCTGCAGTGGAGCTGCCGAGGGTCTTGATGACAATGGTCGACGAGATTGAGTCAAGTTTTGTTTCTTGAAGAAACATGGTCCAAGGAGAAGCAGCGGGCGATCACGCTCCTAACGGCAATGCGCTTGGCCCGGCTGTTAATTAAAGCCACACACATTCCAAAATACTATTTGGAGGTTTAGATCCATAAAGAAGGGGTGAATCCCAGGTGCAACCAATGCACGCAAAATCAAGTCTCAACGAGCCAGAGTTGTGATATGATGTCTACTACACACTTCTATTCTTGTAGAATCTGTTGGGCGCGGAGTTTTGTAGGACAATAACAAAATTTCCTCAAGTGGAATGCAGATCAATCCATGGGAGGTGTGGAATAAATGTAAGCTCCGCTCAAGCAACCTTGCAATAAGATACAAGTAGTATCTTGTGTCCCTGACACACCTACTACAGTTGTCATGTGCCCTAGTTCAGCGAAGAGATTGATAAATTAGATGATAGATAGATAATTTGGGTGATGCAAACATTTAGTATTTTTTGAATAATTAAAAGCATCAAGGTAACAAGATGGAAACGTGACTTAAACGAGGTTTGGAATGGTTGAAAACAAGGCCTAGGGTGTATAGGTTCACTAGTGTCAACTCTCAACATGATAACTTCAGTAAAATGCATATTGTAACCCCAACAAGTTCATTTCTATTGGATCAACTCTGGATGAGACATTGTACGTGTGCAAAGTGCCAACCATCTCAAAGTTGTCTTTCTAATCCTAATCTGTTGAGGCACCCGATGTCACCTCTGACAGACCCATAAATGTACCGTGACAACACCATATGATATTTATTGTTTTCATCTTTGTCTAATGAGTCATCCCAATATGCCACCGGTGTCTCCATAGATTATACCAGATATGCATCATGTAATCTCATTAACTACAAAGTTCAAGAATAAAATATGAACAAAATCCGATCCATAAATGTACTCATCACAAGAGGTACGTCATACAATTGAACTAATCATCAATGCCCTAGATCTTAATCATGGTGGCAATTCATAAGATTGAGAAAGAGAGATACATGACACATAGCTACTACCATAAACCCCCAGTCTCGAAGGTGGACTACTCCACATCACCATGGGAGCAGCAAGGGTTGATGTAAAGTTTCAAGATGAAGGTTTCCCCCTTCGACAGAGTGTCAGATTAGGGCTGAAAACGAAGATTGCCCTAGAAGCGAAGTGGTGGCCGTGGAAAAATCAGCAACAAATCACGTGTAGGTTTTTTGGGGGTATATATAGCCATCGGACATCGGAGGTACCCGGTGGGAGCCCCATGGGCCACGGATCCCCCTCTAGACGCCTACCTTGCAAGGGTGCCTACAGGAGGCTCCTAGGGCCTCTCTTGGCATGGGCCCTAGGCCCATTGGTCCTCTAGTGATGCAAAAACACTCATGAATTTTCTTGGATTTTTGGGGGACTTTTTGTATGGTCATTTTTTGAAGTACCAAAAATAATAGAAAACATAAACTGTAAATGGGCACTGAATAAATAGGTTAGTCACTCAAAAATCTTTAACAAACTTTGCAAACTTACATGATAGTAGCCATGAAGCATACAAAAATTATTGATGCATTGGAGACGTATCAAGACCTATCCATTGGTCAGAGACCAAATTGTTGAGTAGGTTATGTGGCACCTGCCATCCATAGAAGTATGTATCATTTTGTACCACATCGATGGCAAGTGGCCTCTCAAAGAGTTTGGCCTATTTCTCTAGAGTGATGAAGGACACAGGCTCATCGTCCTGCAAGATGCCAAGGCGACGTGGCAACACCTTTTTTCCTTGGTCTTGGAGTCAAAAACCACGGTCCGCTCTAGCGATCTGATAGCCGCGGTGAGGGGTCAATTTAGGATTAACTAAAGTTCCTACGAAGTTATTTATTTATGTGATACATGTGTTTGGTATGTCTAATTTGATCTTAAATTAGACGTGCAAAATTGAAGAAAATGACAACAAAAATATGGAAGCCAATTATGGCGATCGTCCATATGACGAATTAGAGTTGGTCTAGTGAATCTCTCACCTTTTTATATTTAGTCAAAGTGGATTTTTTTTTTACGGATGGCAAAGTGGATCTCTCAACTTGAACGTTTGGAAAACTCAAAATTTAGAAATAGAAAAAAACGTATTCTAACGGGAAGATGAGATGGAAGCCCAATGATCGGGCCGGCCCACCTCCACCCTCTGTCTTGTCGGTCTCGTGCACCACCATCCCGGGCGAGGAATAAAACCCTCCTCTCCTCTCCTTCCACCAAAGCCGTAGCAGCCGTCCGGCCGGAGCGGAACCATCCGCTCTCCCCTCGCGCTCCACGGCGGCGGCCGCGGCCCTCCACGGGGATGGAGTCGACCGGAGGAGATCCGTCCGGATTCGCCGCTGAGGGTGAGCCGGCCCTACCTAGCAGCTTGCTTATTAGGCTACCTTTTCTTCTCTTCTTCTTCGCCGTGAGCAATCAAACCCGAATCCTACGCTTTCAGCTTCCCTGAATGCATCCGTGCGTGATTCCATCCGATCCAATCCGATCAGATCATTCTTCTCCCGCGCGGCCGCGCGCGCGCAAGCTCGATCTTAGCTTCCTGGTGGGTGGGTCCCATGCTGCGTGTGAACCCGCGTACTGGGCCAAGTCAAGCATGGATGGAATGGATGCTTGCTTCTTCTTAGCCACGCGTGTTTTACTAGTTACCACTTTCCTCTTTTAGCGGTTTAATTAATTGGCTAGCAGCATGTCGGGCGATAAGTGATATTTAATGGCGGGGAGTTTAGGCTAAGAATTGCATATTCAAGTGTTCAACCAGTGTAACCATGCTAGTATCTGCAAGTAGTTTTTAATTGCCGGGAGATGGGTGGTATTTAGTTCATAAGATTTGTTGTTTCCTGTCCATACTAATGCTTTTGTTCCTTTTCTCTACTTTGTCTTTTCCCTTGCTAGCTTTACATGCTTCTAGTGATGTGAGCGAACATGAAGAAATTAAACCCGCTGATGACAGCAACACCATCTCAGACTATGCCCAGGAACCATTGAATTTTTTTCTGGAGCAAGAATCAAACGATGCCAGTGTTAGTACAGAAAAGAAAGAGTCTGTCGTATCCAAATGCAAGTCGGTGGAAGAAATTCCAAGAGAAGCAACCGTAAAAAGGTGCAAGAACATCGATTCCAAGAAGCTCTTCTCAAATAACAAAAATAGTCCAAGCCTCACTGGTATTCAGGCTCTTAGAAAGCCGCCAAGAAAGGGGGCCCATCCTATTCAACTTCGTGAGAGCAAAATGTTTCAAGACAAAAAGCCTCCTTCCACATGGATATGCAAAAATGCAGCCTGCAAAGCTGTGCTTACCTCAGAGAATACATTCTGTAAACGGTGTTCGTGTTGTATATGTCACCTTTTCGATGACAACAAAGATCCTAGCCTTTGGCTCGTCTGCTCATCGGAGACTGGTGACACAGATTGCTGTGAGTCGTCCTGCCACGTTGAGTGCGCACTCCAGCGCCAAAAGGCAGGGCGCATCGATCTTGGGCAATCTATGCACCTAGATGGTAACTATTGCTGTGCTGCCTGCGGGAAGGTTATTGGAATACTTGGGTGAGTAGTTTTGCCTCTTGCTGATGCATTGGCATATACATTCAGTATGGGAATGTTGCTATGCATTTTCTACATTGCAGTTTCTGTTATGTTGCGTTTTTCCTGGTTTTATCAGTTAAGGCTGGAATTGTTGAGATGTTGATTTCGTCTCATTTTTACTAGCTGACTCGGAACTTTTCTGTGATAGGTTTTGTTGGGTTTTAAATATTTAAGTCGTGATATTTCCAAACGTCAGCTAACCATTTTGTTAATTTTGCCTGAAACATACTCCCTCTGTAAACTAATATAAGAGCGTTTAGATCACCACTTTAGTGTTCTATAAATGCTCTTATATTAGTTTACGGAGGGAGTACATTAGAAGTATGACAGTTGTAGATTTTATCCATACCTTATTGACATGAGCTTTGTTATAGTGAACCCTTTTCTTGTTTATTTCCTTTTTGTTTTGCTTATTTATGGTACCTTTGGATTGAGCAGGTTCTGGAAAAGGCAGCTAGCGGTTGCTAAAGATGCTCGTCGGGTTGATATTCTTTGTTCTCGTATATACCTAAGTCATAGGCTTTTGGATGGCACAACCCGTTTTAAAGAGCTGCATCAGATTGTACAGGATGCAAAGGCAAAGCTGGAAACTGAGGTTGGTCCCCTTGATGGGTCTTCTAAGATGGCCCGGTGCATTGTGGGCCGGCTTCCTGTTGCTGCTGATGTGCAGAAACTTTGCTCTCTAGCAATGGAGAAGGCAGATGACTGGCTGCAGTCAAACTCTCAAGCAGAAACTAAACAAATTGGTAATTCATTTTTTTAAGTTTTACCTCTTTCTAGTGGGTTCATGTGGATTCTTTTTTGAATCTTACAAACTTCTTTTCATGGTGCAGATACACTTCCTACTGCCTGCAGGTTTAGATTTGAAGATATTACAGCTTCATCATTAGTGATTGTTCTGAAAGAAACTGCTTCCTCGCAGTATCATGCTATCAATGGCTACAAGCTTTGGTACTGGAACAGCAGAGAACCACCTTCCACTGGGGAGCCTGTTATTTTCCCCAAAGACCAAAGAAGGATATTGATTTCCAATCTGCAGCCCTGCACGGAGTATGCCTTTCGGATCATTTCATTTGTTGAGGACGGTGAACTTGGCCACTCTGAGTCTAAGTGCTTTACCAGGAGTGTGGAGATCATGCACAAGAATATAGAGCATGGTGCAGAAGGTTGCTCGTCTACTGCCAAGAGAAATGTCAAGAGGCAAAATGGCAGGTCGTCGGGCTTCAAGGTGCGCCAGCTGGGTAAAGTATTACGGAGGGCTTGGGAAGAGGATGGTTTCCCCAGTGAGTTCTGTAAAGATGAGATTGAAGATTCCTGCGATCAGAGTGATTCAGTGATACTAGAGAAGGGTCAAGTTGCACATGTTGTTTCACGCAAACTCGATCTTAATGAAACCTCAGTCCCAGATTTAAACGCTGAGGTAGTCATGCCAACAGAGTGCCTCCGAAATGAGAACGGGTATAGTTCAGGAAAGAATGATTTGAGGAAGTCCAATGGCTGTGGTGATTTTGCGACCTGCACCGAGGGGCATGTCGGCGAGGCACCTGCAATGGAATCCCGATCACAAAGTCGGAAGCAGACATCAGACTTGGAGCAGGAAACCTGTGGGGAGGATGGCAAATTGGTCATCGGTTCACAGAGGCACTTCTCCCATAGGTTAGGTGAGCTAGATAATAACTATGAGTACTGTGTGAAGATTATTCGATGGTTAGAATGTTGTGGCCACATCGAGAAAGAATTTAGGATGAGATTTCTAACCTGGTTTAGCCTGAGATCGACGGAGCAGGAGCGGAGGGTTGTCTTGACCTTTATCCGCACCCTCGTTGATGAGCCCGGTAGTTTGGCAGGGCAGCTCCTGGATTCATTTGAAGAAATTGTTGCCAGTAAAAGGCCAAGGACTGGTTTCTGCACTAAGCTATGGCACTAATCCGGATAGGCAAACACTAAACAACACCAGTATACTAGTATCCAATATTCTTTGAAAGGGGAAACATAACACTGGTTTGTGTACTAAGCTATGCCATTAATCGATATTATTTCTTAATAATACTCTTACGAGGGGAAAGTAACTGAGATATCACAGTTTTTCCACTTCGTTGTAATATCACTTCTAACTGCTGATAAATGTACGTGTGGTTAGTTTTATTGCTGTACTCTGAACTCTACCATGATAATTGATTGATGCCTGTAACTCTGTGTTTACCGGAAAAGTAATATCAGGGAACTATTACAGATAACGAGTTCTACACCTCCACTACAACAAAAATGTGTTCTTTGTTTAGGAATATACTCCCTCCGTTCCTAAATATAAGTCCTTGTAGAGATTCCACCATAGACTACACACACAACAAAATGAAATGAGTGAACCCTATACTCTAAAAGGCGTTTGTATATATCCGAATGTAGTCGCTATAGTGGAATCTCTACAAGGACTTATATCTAGGAACGGAGGGAGTATATTGAATTTTTTCACTGTGATTTGAAACTTAGCAACGTGTTTCGCTGGTGAGAGTGGGATGAAGTTGAACATGAAAGTTACTGAAGTCATCTCACCGCTAAATTCTGGCGTCTCCTTAGCACCATATTTTGGCAGACGCCCCCATGAAGAATTAGAAATTAAGTCACATATGAAAAAATAAAAGAAGATTTTTTGTACAGATAGAATAACATCGAGTGCACACTAATGCAGTCATTTCCATACAACACTGTTGACCATACAGCAGTGAATCCTGGTGGTGTCCTACGGCAGGACAGATATGAATGACCCACATGGCCATATCCAAGCACCAGCAGAGTTAAGTTCAGACACTACAAGCAATACATTTCAACCAGATGTTGACAAACTCAATCCACCAGAGAGTAAAAATCACAAGATCTACCTGCCCAAGAACACAAGACTCTGTATCATTTCAATAACTCTGCACCTTCTTCTTCTTGTATGTCCTCCAATGCCTTGGTTTCAGATTTCAGCTCAGGTTGATCGTCCTCCATTTCCACAATCTCGGAGCTTACTTCGTGCTGTTTGCTTGTGCTTCCCTCTGGTCTGTCATCTTCGAGTTGGCTTTCCAGCCGATCCAAGAACACCTCTTCGGCTTCGGTGAGGGGATGGTCGGCTTCCTGTTCACTGTCGAAACAGGTGTTGTACCTCACCAAATAATCCACCTGCCCCCCGGACTTGCTGATCTGGCTGTGCATATCGCTCAGCTCACAGCTTCTGTCCATCATTTCCCGCTCACTGCCATAGTATTCGGCATCAGAATGCCGACCGGAAGATGCTGGAGATGAGTATGGAGTGTAATCTCCAGGAGCCACATCATCACGCTCTCGAAGCGTCCTCAAGATCAATGTTTTGAGAAAGTTCATGACTTGCACAGCATGCATCAGGGCTGTCAAAGGATCTGACATCTAGCATTCAATAAGAAGTTTAAAGATTAGCTGCAGTAATGACAACTTGCCAACTGGTGTTTCCTTTTCCGGAGGTTAGGTAAGTACAGACATGTGCTACCCTGCAAGAATACTAATGTGCTGATTACCTGAGTCATGTTGGGGGCAAACACCATGGCTATGTTTCTAGCATTCATCTTGTTTAGCTCCTCCTCTTCCACAACATCAGCCATTAGCTCAACAGCCCAATTGAGGAGTGCAGCTGGGGTGGGGCGCAGTAGCGTCACAAGCTCTAGGAATTCTTCTTCAGAATTGCATTGTAGAACCTGCTCCGGGGAGAGGCTATCCAGCACACCTTCAGGAAGTTCCCTGAACCATGCCTGAGCAATACATACAAGTTGTAGTTATGTCGTCTTGTAAAACCAACAGTCCTTGTTTAACATTTGATTGTAGACTTATGATTACAGTCTATCGATCGTGTGAACACACTGTCCTTATTGTGTCATCATATGTTGATGCGAGTGAAGGACAAATGTACCTTAATGAGGCTTGCCAAGCAGTGAACATCAATGTCCTCAGGAACAACTCCTTTGTTCAGTTGATCCCTCACATGCTCTTCTTGGTCATTCTCCGGGTTTATGCGAAAGATCCCTTCAGCCTGAAGATACAAAACTCGGATGAGTAAATTCATGCTGATTCAGGCCTTCTGGTATGGAGCAACTAATGACTAATGATGCCTGACCTTTAGCCCCCCCTGAGCATACAACCTCTCCTGCATAAGCAGCAGTATCGTGGGGACCGAGTTTCCCTTGCCATCGTAGGTGCATTGCATTGATTCGGCTGAGACACCGAAAACACTCGCACTGCAGGAAAAAAAATTGTAAGCATCTTTGTTTGCGCTTTGTTGAGTGAATTGCGTTCAAATATAGAATCTTGGACAAAGTCATATCTGAATATCAATTTTAGTGTTCAAGTTAATTCCATGTGCACACGGAATCTTGGACAAAGTCACCATTAAATACCATTTTGTAGTCATGCAGTTAATTCCATGTGCATATTAAATATCAGTTTTAGAAGTCCTGTTAACTCCATCTGCATATTGAATCTTGAAGGGCAAATTTATGACAACAGACATTCTGATATAAAAGAAGCATAGTTGGCTAAAAATCTAAAATTCCTTATGACATTTCCAGAAAAGTTATTCTATCATCCCACTGAACCAAAACACATTCTACATCAGTTAAAGTCTTGGTTTTATAAAGGAAGCTATTAAAGGCACCCACCGTTACTGGGACTTTTGAATTAATACGGATGGAAACTCCTGCAGTATTTCCAGATCTATCTACTCCTATCAGGAAGTACAGTTGCTTGAACAGGTCAAGAAATTTTAACAAAAATGACAGCAATTCTCAGACCCCCACATCAAGCAACCAGCACGAGTTGCTCAAGACCGAGTTCCAAATCAGCAACCTCCGTAGATTTTTCTCTACTTCACAGAAAATGTTCAACCTTAATTTGGGACAATTTGCTTGCAGACGTTAAACATATATATATCCTGTCGAGTATGGAAGGAAGCTAGGAAGGTTGATGAGATCTCATGGATGGATGGAAGGGTACCTGGCGCTGGGGACGCGGGGAGGCATCTCCACCTCGAACTCGACCGGGAGGCCGAGGAAGCCGTGGAAGCGGTCGAAGGTGACGTGCGCGACGTGGCGGACGTCGGTCGGCCAGCCGATCTCCATCTCCGCCAGCTCGGGGGCGGCCGCGTCCTCGTCGTCCTCCCCCCAGCGGCAGCCGCCACCGCCGCTGGCGACGCGGTCCGGCCCCCGCTCCACCCGGCACGCCACGACCGACCTCCGCACGGCCGCGAGCAGCAGCGCCAGCACCGACAGCTGCTGCCTCTCCCGCTCCTCCGCCTCCTCCCCGCCACCGCCGCCCCTCTTCTTCCCCACGCTTCCGCCCTTGCACCCCGTGGAGACCACCACCACCCCCGTCATCCTGGGTTGCTTCCACCGCCCCTCCTCACACAGCGCCCGAGCTCGCGCGCATGGGCGTCGTCGCCGCGCAGCTTTCTCCCCTCACTCCAACTAAAATCTTGGACCCGCCGCCTCCCCCTCTTGTACTCCCTTTCGAAATCGCGGCTCTGGACACATAGATCGAAGCTCAAGCCCCTCTCTCTCCGCTTCTTGGAAGTTGGAACTGCACAAAATGCCCTTCTCTCTCTGTTTCTCACTGCGGTGGTGAGGTGGTGAGCTCAGAGAAGCATTAATGAGGGGGGAAGGAGTGTGGAGGAGCCAAGTGCAAATAGTTTTGAACGCAGAGGGGCCGAGGTGCAAAAGGGTATGGGAAGGATTCAAACTCTGACCCGACCGGCCGCAGGAACTGAAAAGCGGCTCCCTGCCCCTAGTGTGATGTCCTTTGCCATTTTCCACGTCACATTTAAAACGGAAGAAAATATTTTGCTTCAAAAGCACACAATCCACCTGGTGTTTGCAGCTTCGTCAACGCTCGTACGGACGCTGGAATTGATGTTACTCAATTATCCTTATCTAAACATCATTGGTGTTACTTGAATACTCCGGTGTGTTAAAGATATATTATGGCGGCTGTTATGGATATATTATGGCGGATGTTATGGATGTCTAGTTAAAGATCAAGATTAAACGTACACGGTTTATTAGAAGTTGATGCCTGTAACTCTCTTCTTTTAACTCTCTTGTGAACCTTCGTGTATCTCTCTTACTTTCAACGTGCTATGCACAATTGTAACAATCAAGTGTATGCATTTATGGGATAAGCCCCATCCTATGAATATATAATATGCGGGCTCTCCAGCAGAAGAGTTGAGACGCTTTACCCATCTTGACATGGTATATAGAGCCTCCTTCTTCCATCGCATCTAACAGACCCCTCACCACCGCAGCCTTCATCTTCCACCTTGAGCCGCCATGTCCTCCTCCACCCAAGTCTCTTCCCTTGGCCTCAATTACACCACATCCGAATCTCTCAACCGAACCAACTATGTCCTCTGGAAAGCCCAAGCTCGTTCCCAAATCATGGGGCCTGGGCTATATGGGTACATCGATCAATCCACAGTCGAACCCACAAAGACCATCATGACCAAGAACTCCGATGGGAAAGAAGAGATCGTTCCCAACCCCGCCTACAACCCCTGGCTCGTCCCGGACCAACAGATTGTGGCTTATCTCCTCCCGGAAGTTCTTGTTCAGGTTGCATCCCTAAAAAAATCCCACGCGATCTGGTCAGCACTCGCTAACATGTTCGCCGCCCAATCCCTCTCCCACGCCAACAATTGCCGCATCGCCCTCTCAAACGCCCAAAAAGGCTCACAGAGTGCAACTACTTACTTGGGTCGGATGCGAGCCCTCTCTGATGAGCTCGCTGCAGCTGGCAAACCCATCAAGGATGAGGAGCTTCTCTCCTTTATCATCGGGGGGCTGGATATGGATTATCAGCCCCTCATCTCGGCGCTGGATGTCCGCGTGGAGCCCCTGATCGTGGATGATCTCTTCGGCATGGTCTCAAATTTTGACGAACGAGTCGAGATGTTCAAAGGAACGGGGGCAGGTGCCTTCAAATCCTCTGCCAATCTCCCTGCCAGAGGCCATGGTGGGTCTCCCAAGGGCTACCGCAAGGGTGGTGGTCCTGGCGGTGGCTATGGTGGTAACAACAGTGGCAACAACTACAACACCGGCGGCAGCAGTAATTACAACACCGGTGGCGGCGGCTGCCGGTGTCAAAACCGGCAGATCTCAGGTAGGGGGTCCCAAACTGTGCGTCTAAGGATCGAGGGTAACAGGAGGCAGGGGACACGATGTTTACCCAGGTTTGGGCCCTCTTGATGGAGGTAATACCCTACTTCCTTCTTGATTGACTTTGATGAGTATAGGGTTACAAGAGTTGATCTACCTCGAGATCGTAATGGCTAAACCCTAGATGTCTAGCATGTATGGTTATGATTGTCTCTACGGACTAAACCCTCCGTTTTATATAGACACCGGAGGGGGCTAGGGTCATACAGAGTCGGTTTACAGAGAAAGGAATCTTCATATCCGAGTGCCAAGCTTGCCTTCCACGCCAAGGAGAGTCCCATCCAGACACGGGGGAAAGCCTTCCATCTTGTATATCTTCACGGCCCACGAGTCCAGCCCATGTCACATAGCCCGGACGCCCGAGGACCCCCTAATCCAGGACTCCCTCAGTAGCCCCCGAACCAGTCTTGAATGACGACGTGTCCGGCGCGCAAATTGTCTTCGGCATTGCAAGGCGGGTTCTTCCTTCAAATACTTCAAAGCATCTGAACCAAAGGACTGTATTCGGCTTTTACATCTTCGGTCTTGGTAATGTGAATTCTTCGAACAGCTCGGTTGTACATTAAATGTTATACCCTTCGGCTTCTGTGCCATCGTCGCCCCGGCTTCCACGTGTCAAACGAATACGGAGGGTCCAAGTATTTTCACAGATAACACCCCGACGGCGTACAGAAGGCGTCTATTTAAGGAGATCAAATCTCAGATGCCATTCCACACCAGGCAAAAATCCTTCAAACTTGCCACAAGAAACCACGCAAGCATGGCCAGCGCTCCCAGTTCTTCCTCCCGCCCCCATGGTCCTCAAAAAGGCGATTGGGAGAGCTGCTCTGTATCCCATGCCCAGCTGACCATGCTCCAGGTGCAGGGTTACCTCCCCCTGCGGATCTAGTCCCCGTTCGGGCGGGGTTAACTTCTTTTACTGGCGAAGCCCTGGCAGAAATTTCCCTAATCCTTCAGAAGGGGAGCGAGTGTGCTTTGTTTCCTTTCTATTGAGAGGCGTTGGATTTCCAATCCATCCTTTCCTCTGAGGTCTCCTGGAGTACTATGGCCTCTAACTGCACATTCTCATGCCGGGCTCCATTCTGCACATCACGGGCTTTGTCGCTCTTTGCGAGCTGTTCCTAGGCTGCGAGGCCCATTTTGAGTTATGGAGGAAGCTTTTCTGCCTCGTCCCTCACTCCCAAAAGGGATCCATATTCGCGGTGGGCGGTGCCGAAGTATGGCGCATAGCCGGGACAAGATACCTATCCGACACTCCGAAGAAGGCATTCGAAGAGTGGCCCTCTGAGTGGTTTTATATTGAGGACGTTGTTCTCTCGGACCCAATCCAACGAGGCCTACCCGAATTTTCCAACGTTCCGTTAAAGAAGCGCCATAGCTGGCGCCCCCGGAGCCTCGAGGAGGAAGATACCGCGGAGGTTAAGAAGTTAATGGAAAAGATAAAGATACTCGCCCAATCCGGACTGTCCATAATTGAGGTCATGGCGATTTCCATAATGCGAGGTGTTCAGCCACTCCAATCCAGAGGACTCCCCATGTGGAACTACAACGGGGAGGATGACACATCTCGCTACGGGCGCAAGGGTCCGGACAACTTCGCCAGCCTGGCCGCCACGTTGGCCGATCTTTATAAAGGGGAGAAAGAAGAGTTCACTCACCTTAAATGTCGAGAAGGCTTTTCCATGTACAATCGTCCCAGCTGGGTGAGCCTTTTCTTCATAACTTTACTCGATCTCCTTCCTAAGTCGTACTTATTTGAACTTTAATCCGACTATTTTTAACAGGAATCGAGGAAGGCTGTCGCGGGGATTTATAGCCCTGCTCCGCAGCCAGAGGGTCATATTCAGGACCTGGATCCCGGATTTGAGGAGGATCCGGATATATTTGTAGAGCTCAAGGAGGGGGTCTTCTACCAGGCGAGCTACGACGGCACAGAAGTGGGCATTACAGCCGATTACCCCGGCCTTCTCCCTTCCTCTCACGTAAGTACCCCGAAGATGTCTCCTCCAAAAGAGTTTTCTCACTGCACTTCACCCACTGCACTGTCTCGTGCTTTAAAGGGGCGGTGCTCGTCTCGCCACTCCGCATCAGAGGCATCCCTTAACAGGGCGGAGCCTGTGCGAGGTGGGTCTTCGAAGAGAAAGGCGGATGGCGAGACTGCCAAGCCTCCATCGAAGAGGTATGGTTTTTAATATGCCCCGTGGCAATCATACCGAATTGTAACGTTCCTTACTGCGCCATATTTCAGGAAGAGCGTTCGCCGTACTATATCCGGAGACCTCGCCGGACATGCGTCCACCAATCCGACCCTGGACCATGTCTCCAGGGCTAGAGTTGATACGGGTGCAATGCCGGATTGTGCTATCTCCGAAGATTCGGATAATGTATCCGTCACCAACTCCGAAGTGGAGAGTGCAATGAACCATCGGCACCAGAGGGCCGCTATGCGCGACCCCAACTTTACTGAAGAGGCATTCAATGCCTTCAGCTCGGTGGATGCATACATCCGAGCTGCTCGGGATGGGCTTGCTGGAGCCACTTACCAGCTTTCAGAGGATATGCGGGTAAGATCGTATTGTGTAGATTTAATAATCATATACTAGTAGCCCCCGAGACTTGAAACCGTTGAAGCAACTGATTTTAAGGATCGTTGTATAATCAGGTACTCACGGAGAAGAAGAACATGCTGTCTCAGGAGCTAGAAAAGTGTCGGACCCAGCTAACTGTTGTTACCGCCGAACTGGATAAGTCCAAGGAGGCACCGACTGGTAAAGTCCCCTTCTGTCCGGAAAATATAATCATGTGCCAGTAATGTTTATTCAAATAAACACTGTTGTATTTACGATGGCAGGATCGTCGGATCAGCTGGAAGAGAAACTAAAGGCCGCGCAGGCGGATAAACAACATGCCGAAAGGCAAGAGGCCGCTGGTCAACGTATACTGACACGGACCAGGGATGAGAAGAACAAGCTACAGGATGCCAACACCCAGCTAGGAGAAGAGCTGAAAGACGTGCGAGCCCAACTGGCGGACGCCTTGAAGGAGAATCGAAAGCTGAGAGGCGGCATATTCAATATGCCTTTTGACTTACTTTCGTACAGTTCGCTAATGCGAGTCTTAACAAGTATATTTCTGTAGGTGTGTTGACTGGGCGGCCCGAAGAAGAGGTGTCCGGATTTCAAGGCGACTTGCTACAAGAGCTATCCAAGGTGCATGAGCGAGCTCGGAAGGCAATGAGAAACATCGCTAAGGTTTTATGACCAGCCGATTTTCCTCCAGGAAGTATGGAGGAACTCGTGAATTTATTCAAGGGAGCTCGACGCCGTTTTGGGCTATGGAAAATATCAGCATGCCGAGAAGGTGCTCGGGAAGCCTGAGCCATGGTGAAAACATGGTACACCAGACTTGATCCGAATCATATGGCGCGGGTCGGACCTCGAGGATCTGATGGATAAGAAATTCCGATCAGCCTGGTGTACGACCAAGTGAAGATGGCCGCCAAGTATTCACAACAGGATTGTAAACTAGACAACCTGTTAGAGGGTCTAGAGGAAGAAGAAGTTTTTGAGTCCAAGTAGCAATGTACTTTTATCGACAAACTTGTCTCCAGTCGAATTTGTAAAACTATTGTCATGTCAGACTTTCTGCTTCGACCTCCGAAAACCCGAGGTTTGGAGTGTTTCCGAATACTATACCGTAGGTAAACACCAAAGTATGTTCGGAACCTAGGCAGTCCGGTCATAGTTGCTTGAACAGACAAATTGTATTCGGGGAGTTATGTTATATTACATTTGATTGTAAGAAACATCTTCCAGAGAGAATAGTTCCGTTAAGGGTTCCTTTCCCTGGGCCAACATGCGGTTTTTTTTGTGCATGCCGAAGCTGTGATGCTAAAAATCACAGTACACATTATAGTCTAGGGGTTTTGTATTGCAACGAGGGCAGTTCATCTTTTGCTCGCCGACCAATTATTACCTTAAGAACGCTAGCTTTCGGCTTCACCCAGCTGAGGTACACGTCCGGATAACCCGACTATAACAATCGCAGAGGTGCTCCCTTTATGCCCTAGACGAACAAGCGGGAATGTAGGGCATAAGCACAGGAGCCAGGCAACCCAGCTTGGGAAAAACTTAAGTCATAAAGGTGCATATAATGGCGAAGAAAAGACATATATGAGTAGACGACACATATATACGGTGAGCTTGATGCTCGAAAATAATAATAAGCTTCTGTAAAAAGAAGCCCCCAGGTATTGTGGGGTATGTACATTTAAGGATGTATACCCCTCAGGTGTGCGGTTTTATCCGAACACGAGCTAGAAGTCGTATAAAAAACGAGAAAAAATACAACAACGAAAGGGAGAAATGAAGGAATGAGGAAAAAGGGTATGTGTGCGGACTTAGGCGTAGAATCTTCGGAGCCTTGCAGCGTTCCATGGGTTTGGCTCCAAGCGATTATCGGAAGCATTGCGAAGGCGATAGGCTCCTCCAGTGAGAACTTCATCTATAATGAATGGACCCTCCCATTTGGGCTTGAGCTTGTCCTTTTTCTTCTCCGGTAGGCATAGAACGAGTTCACTGATATTGTAAGTCTTTACCCGTACTTCTCTTCTTTGATATTGCCGAGCCTGCTGTTGGTAGAATGCGGAACGGGCCTTCGCAACATCGCGCTCCTCCTCCAGGCCGTCCCAGTCGTCCTGCCGATCGAGCTCAGCTTCTTTCTCTTCGTACATGCGCACTCGAGATGAGTCGTGAATAATGTCGCAAGGCAAGACCGCCTCCGCGCCGTACACCATGAAAAAAGGTGTACAACCGGTCGTGCGATTGAGCGTGGTCCGCAGCCCCGAGAGTACGGAACCGAGTTCCTCAACCCAGTGCTTGTCTGATTCTTGCAGAGATCGCACTAGCCTGGGTTTGATGCCCCTCATTATCATGCCGTTAGCCCGTTCGACCTGACCGTTTGTCTAAGGGTGATATACGGAGGCGTAATCAAGCTTGATGCCCAAATTGGCGCACCAAGTTTTCACCTCGTCGGCTGTAAAGTTAGAGCCGTTGTCAGTAATAATACTGTGCGGGACACCATAACGGTGTACGACGCTGGATATAAAGTCTATCACCGGTCCGGCTTCAGCCGTTTTAACTGGTTTGGCTTCTATCCACTTAGTGAACTTGTCGACCATAACGAATAAGTATTTCTTTTTCTGGCCTCCCCCCTTAAGAGGTCCGACCATGTCGAGCCCCCAGACCACAAAGGGCCAAGTGATGGGGATTGTTCGTAGCGCAGTGGGCGACATATGGCTTTGATTAGCAAAAAGCTGGCATCCAATGCAGTGTTGTACGAGGTCCTATGTATCTGCTCGGGCCGTGGGCCAATAGAAACCCGTACGGAAGGCCTTACTTACAAGGGCCCAAGCTGCGGCGTGATGGCCACCAAGACCAGCGTGTATTTCAGCCAAAAGCTACCGTCCCTCTTCTTCGGAGATACATCTTTGAAGGACTCCGGTAGTACTTTTCTTGTACAGTTCTCCTTCGTGAACTTTGTAGGCCTTCGAGTGTCGAACGATACGACAGGCCTCAGTCTGATCCTCAGGGAGCTCATTCCTAGTCAGGTAGGCAAGGAAAGGCTCGGTCCACGGGGCAATTACAACCATGATTTCATGGTCCGATGGTGTTATTTCTGTGCCCGATACCCCGATGATCCGGAACTGTGTTCGGAATCTGGGGGTATGATCGGCTCCAGACCAGTGTTGCCGCTCTCGTCCTACCACACCACGGATGGCTTGAAGAGTCTTTCCACAAAGGTGTTAGGTGGGATGGGGTCACGTTTAGCGCCCATGCGAGCAAGGATGTCCGCGGCTTGATTACTCTCTCGAGCCACGTGATGAAACTCGAGCCCCTCAAACCGAGCTGATATTTTGAGTACGGCGTTGCGGTAAGCCGCCATCTTCAGATCTTTTGCATCGAATTATCCGTTTATTTGGGATATTGCGATGTTTGAATCCCGCGCACCTCAAGGCGTTGTATGCCCATGGGGACAGCCATCCGGAGACCATGCAATAGGGCCTCGTATTCGGCTGCATTCTTAGAGTCTGTGTACAGTATTTGGAGCACATAGCGGACTATGTCTCCTGTGGGGGATGTCAAGACAACACCAGCCCCAAGTCCGGCTAGCATTTTAGAGCCATCGAAGTGCATCACCCAGTTGGAATATGTGCCGTACTCTTTAGGGAGTTCGGCCTCTGTCCATTCGGCGACGAAGTCAGCCAACACCTGAGAGTTAATGGCTCAGCGTGGTTTGTACGTTATTTCAAATGGTAAGAGCTCAATGGCCCATTTGGCAATCCGGCCGGTGGCGTCCCGGTTGTTTATAATATCATTGAGTGGTACTTCTGAGGCCACCATGATCGAGCATTCTTGAAAGTAGTGCCGCAGCTTGCGGGATGCCATAAAGACCGCATATGCTATCTTTTGATAATGCGGGTATCGGGATTTGCATGGTGTAAGGACCGTCGATATGTAGTATACTGGTTTTTGGAGTGGGAACTTATGCCCCTCTTCCTCTCGTTCGACGACGAGCACCACACTCACGACCTGGTGAGTTGCAGATATGTAGGCAACATTGGTTCGCCGACGTTTGGTGCGTCCAGGATTGGGTTGCTCGCTAGCAAAGTTTTTATTTCTTCCAGTCCGGCTGTTGTAGCGTCTGTCCACGCTAAGTGGTCGGTGCATTGGAGTAGGCGATACAATGGCAATGCCTTTTCTCCTAATCTGGAGATAAAACGGCTCAAAGCTGCCACACACCCGGCTAGTTTTTGGACCTGCTTGAGGTCAGTTGGTGTTGCCAATTGTGACAGGGCTCAGATTTTGGCTGGGTTTGCTTCAGTTCCTCTATTGGAGACGATGAACCCGAGCAGTTTGCAGGCGGGAACGCCAAAAATGCACTTTCCGGATTGATCCGTATATCATATGTTCGGAGGTTGTCGAACGTAAGGCGTAAGTCGTCCACCAATGATTCAACATGCTTGGTTTTGATGACTACGTCATCTACATATGCCTCCATAGTCTTGCTGATTTGCTTTTCCAGGCACGTTTGAATCATGCGTTGGTAAGTGGCGCCGGCATTCTTGAGCCCGAAAGGCATAGTGTTGAAGCAGAAAGGCCCATACGGGGTGATGAATATCATTGCGGCCTGGTCGGATTCCTTCATCTTAATTTGATGGTATCCGGAGTATGCGTCGAGGAAACACAGTGAATCGTGTCCCGCGGTTGCATCAATAATCTGGTCGATGCGAGGTAGTGGGAAGGGGTCCTTGGGGCAGGCCTTATTAAGGTCTTTGAAATCAACACACAGGCGCTAGGATTTATCCTTCTTTGGTACCATGACCAAATTTGCTAGCCAGTCCGGATGTTTGATCTCTCTGATAAACCCGGCTTCTAGTAACTTGGCTAGCTCCTCCCCCATAGCCTGTCGTTTGGGTTTGGAAAATCGCCGCAGCGTTTGCTTGACTGGCTTGTATCCCTTCAGTATATTGAGACTATGTTCGGCCAGTCCGCATGGGATTCCTGGCATATCAGAAGGGTGCAAGGCGAAGATGTCCCAATTCTCACGCAGGAACGCGCATAATGCGGCATCGACCGTCAGATCCGAATGTGCCCCAATGGAAGCTGTCTTCTTGGGGTCCGTCGGGTGAACTTGAAGTTTGACTATTTCGTCTGCTGGTTTGAAGGAAGTTGACTTAGGTCTCTTATCAAGTATTACGTCGTCCCTATCCATTGTGGAACGTAAGGTGGCTAATTCTTCGGCCGCGAGGGCCTCCGATAGTGCCTCGAGGGCCAGGGAAGCGGTTTTGTTTTCGGTGCGGAGTGCTATGTCCGGATCACTAGTGATAGTGATAACTCCGTTGGGCCCGGGCATTTTGAGCTTCATATACCCGTAATGGGGTATAGCTTGAAAGCATGTGAATGCGTCTCGCCCCAGCAGGGCGTGATACCCGCTGTTGAAAGGTTCCACATGGAAGAGTAACTCTTCAAACCTATAGTTCCCCGGCGTGCCGAATACTACGTCGAGTTTGATTTTCCCCGAGCATCTTGCTTCCCGATTGGGTATAATGCCTCGAAAGGTTGTATTACTCTGCTCAATGCGACTCCTATCCATTTGCATTTTATTGAGAGTGTCCTCGTAGATGAGGTTCAGTCCGCTGCCACCGTCCATTAACACTTTAGTGAGAAGGAAGCCGTCCACGATTGGGTTTAGGACCAAAGCGGCTGGTGCCCGGACTGAGCGGGACCTTGGTTCGTCATCGGCATTAAAAGTAATCGCCGTATCGTTCCAAGGGTTTATTGCTGCTATTTGGCAGACTTCGGCGAGGTCGCAGAGCGCCCTTTTGCGCCGATTATTTGATGAGAAGGTCTCGAAGACCGTGAATACTTTGAGACCGTCGTCCTCCGAAGAGTACTTCTCTGGGGTAGTTTTGGTGAGGATACCCTCGCCGCTCTTGGCCACTTGCCGGAGTATCCAACATGCCCGTAGGCTGTGCGTTGGTTCGGTGTTCGGCGTCATGTGTATTTGACAGGGCCTATCGAGCCATTCCTCAAAGACAGTCCTATGTACCGTAAAGGGCTTAATTTTCTTGTCCACGGGATGATGATCAGGTGCCCCGCGAGGGTGCATCCTTTTTGCCCGTCCGGGAGATGGCTTAAAGGCCTGCGGTTCCCAGCGGGCTGTCTGAGTTTTCCAAGCGCTTTCCATTACGCAGTACTTCTGCACTATGTGTGCCAAATCTACGAAGTGCAGTATGCGACGGCGGTCAAGGGCATTAAGGATTCCCTCATCCGTACAGTTGTTGCGAAATACTGAGATCGCGTCATTGTCGTAGCAATCTTTAATCTTTTTTTAACAAGTAGGAATCTAGCCCAAAAGTGATGGACTATTTCCTGAGGTTGTTGTCGTATATACATTAAATCGCATATGTCCGGGGGACCAGAATTGCTTGGAGAGTATTGCTTGTGGTGGGCGGGTGGGATTAAATCTGGCCCATGGCCCACTGTGGAATCCGGGTTTTGAAGAACTTCTGATGTTAATGGCCCAGGATCCGGAGTGTCCTGAGAGTTTTTAGGCCTGAGGCCTAGTTCTATGTTCGGAGGACGGATAGTTTTTCGAAGATGGGCGTCTGGCTCGTAGAGCTCGGAAATCCAAACATAGTTTGTTTTTAGCATAGGAGGAGTGGTATCCTCACCTTGCTCTTCCACGATGGTCACCAGGTGGGTGACCGGTGGGGATATGATTTCTCTCTGGTTGGGTTTAAGCCCAATCAAATCACAATCTGTTGAGACTCCCAGGGCGGCGATGCGATCTAGAAGTTCATTTAAAGACAAAACATCTGTCGGATCCATCTTATCGACGCTTTCGGGGTTGATGCGGAGATGATTTTTGGCAATCCGGGGGACCGCCTCAGGCTTTATGGCCGGGCGGGCGCCTATGGTGAAATTGCCGATCTGGAGGATCTGCCCAGGAACTAGAGCTTTTCCGGAGGTGATTTTGTCGTTGATGACTAGGCGTGCCATCGATCCTTCTATCGACAACACAGAGGAACTCTCAATGAAAGCACCAATGTCGGTGTCAAAACCGGCAGATCTCGGGTAGGGGGTCCCAAACTGTGCGTCTAAGGATCGAGGGTAACAGGAGGCAGGGGACACGATGTTTACCCAGGTTAGGGCCCTCTTGATGGAGGTAATACCCTACTTCCTGCTTGATTGACTTTGAAGAGTATAGGGTTACAAGAGTTGATCTACCTCGAGATCGTAATGGCTAAACCCTAGATGTCTAGCCTGTATGGTTATGATTGTCTCTACGGACTAAACCCTCCGGTTTATATAGACACTGGAGGGGGCTAGGGTCATACAGAGTCGGTTTACAAAGAAAGGAATCTTCATATCCGAGTGCCAAGCTTGCCTTCCACGCCAAGGAGAGTCCCATCCGGACACGGGGAAAGCCTTCCATCTTGTATCTTCATGGCCCATGAGTCTGGCCCATGTCACATAGCCCAGACGCCCGAGGACCCCCTAATCCAGGACTCCCTCAGCGGCCACTACCACAACAACAACTACTACTCTGGCAATAACCGACACCCCTCCTATAACAACAATAGGGGTTGTCGGTTTCAATGTTATGATGAGTATGAAAATAAATGTCAAATTTGCAAAAAAAACACATTGCAAAGGATTGTGATTGGTGCTATGCCGAGAACAATTCCCAATGCAAGAAAGTTGCAGCAGCTGCAGATACATCTTATGGAGTTGATACCAATTGGTACGTTGACTCTGGAGCCAGAAATCACGTCACCAATGAGCTTGAAAAGGTGAACATGAGCGAGAAGTACTGTGGCCATGATCAAGTCCACAACGCAAACGGTGAAGGTACAAAGATAGATCATGTTGGTCATGCAATTGTCAATACCCCTCATTGGAATATTCATCTTACAAATATCTTACATGTCCCATAAACTGAGAAAAATCTGCTTTCTGTTCATCGTATTGCCATAGATAACAAAGTTTTTCTCAAGTTTCACCCTACTTCTTTTTGATTCGTGATCAGGCCATGAGGAAAATTCTCTACCGTGATAGATGTGTGCATGGGCTCTACCCTTTGATTCCTCAGTTTAGAAGCTTCAATAAACAAGTGTGTGGTGTCATCAAAATTTCATCTGAACGGTGGCATGCGCGATCAGGATATCCTTCTTTTGTTATTGTTCAACAAGTGCTTTGAAATAATCAGCTCCCATGTGTTGGTGAGTGTAGTCTTGAAACTATTTGTGATTCTTGTCAGAAAGCGAAAGCTCATCAATTACCATATCCTGTTTCCACTAGTATTTCTACCAAGCCATTGCAACTTGTTTTTTCTGATGTATGGGGTCCAGCTCCTTCTTCCGTTGGTAGACATACTTACTATGTTAGTTTCATAGATGACTACAGTAAATTCACTTGGATCTACCTTCTTAAAAAATGTTCTGACGTTTTTGAAGTTTTTCATAATTTTCAAGCACTTGTTGAACGCCAATTCGACACTAAAATCCTTGCTGTCCAATCTAATTGGGGTGGTGAATACGAGAAGTTAAACTCGTTTTTCCAAAAGTTGGGTGTTTTTCATCATGTTTCATGCTCACATGCCCACCAACAAAACGGATCTGCTGAGCGCAAACTGAAGTGCGTTATATTGACTAGAGGGGGGGGTGAATAGGCGATTTTACAAATTCGTCACTAAGGAATTTCAAGGTGAGGAAATTCCTAAGCAACGAACTACTTAGCAGCGGAATAAGTACTCAGATGCAAGCGTAACAGAGCAGTAGCGTAGTCATCATGATGAAATGAAAATAAACATAGAGACAAGTAGCGTGTAAACAGGATAAGCAGGCTAAAGACAAACTGAATGAAGAAATAGGATTGATGAAATTTAGAAAGTCTTTAGTCAAAGTCTTCAAACAGTAACGATCAGATACTTCAACACAAGAATGAGAAATTAAAGGGTTGAGGAAATAGAACCAGTAGCTTGGTGAAGACGATGATTTGGTAGACCAGTTTCAACTGCTGTGACAGTCGTACGTCTGGTTGGAGTGGCTAGGTATTTACCTGATGACACACAGTCCCGGACACACAGTCCTCATCGTATTCTCCTTGAGCTGAGATCACATAGACCTCACCCAATCATTCGTGGTAAGTCTTCAGGTGACTTCCAAACCTTCACAGACTCGGTCACTCGGCGATCCACAATTTCCTCTTGGATGCTCTAGACCATGACGCCTAACCATTTGGAGGATGCACAGTCCTCAAAGGTAACAAGCATCGGTTCCACACAGGAACAATCTCTTTAGTGATGCTCAATCACGTTGGGTTTGTAGGTGTTTGGGTTTGGGTTTTCCTCACTTGATGATTTTTGCTCAAAGTCCTCGGAGGATGGGATGCTCTCAATGACAAGTGTCAGTTTCTCTCGGAGCAGCCAACCAACTAGTGGTTGTAGGGGGCGGCTATTTATAGCCTAGGGAGCAGCCCGACATGATAAGGCATAAATGCCCTTGTCGGTGTCAAAACCGGCGGATCTCGGGTAGGGGGTCCCGAACTGTGCGTCTAAGGCGGATGGTAATAGGAGGCGGGGGACACGATGTTTACCCAGGTTCGGGCCCTCTCGATGGAGGTAATACCCTACTTCCTGCTTGATTGATCTTGATGATATGAGTATTACAAGAGTTGATCTACCACGAGATTGTAGAGGCTAAACCCTAGAAGCTAGCCTATGGTATGATTGTTGTTGTCCTACGGACTAAACCCTCCGGTTTATATAGACACCGGAGGGGGCTAGGGTTACACAGAGTCGGTTACAAGGGAGGAGATCTACATATCCGTATTGCTAAGCTTGCCGTCCACGCCAAGGAGAGTCCCATCCGGACACGGGACGAAGTCTTCAATCTTGTATCTTCATAGTCCAACAGTCCGGCCAAAGTATATAGTCCGGCTGTCCGAGGACTCCCTAATCCAGGACTCCCTCAGTAGCCCCCGAACCAGGCTTCAATGACGATGAGTCCGGCGCGCAGATTGTCTTTGACATTGCAAGGCGGGTTCTTCTCCAAATTCTGAGTACATGTCGAGTAGTGTCCGGCTTCCCATAAATGTTGCATTCTTTGGCTTCTGCGCCCAATAATGGCTATCCTCCACGTGTCGAGCGAATGCGAGAAGTCGGGGCATTTTTACACTTGCCACCCTAACCATGTAAGTAAATCGTCTATTTAAAGAGACGGGGATACTCAGATCCAGATCACACCATCCTCCCACAGCGAGTATCCATAGGAGCGCGCCCGAAAAAGTCCATCCCATCATGGCCGGCCATCGCAGCTCCTCCTCTCACTCCCGTAGCCCTAAGCCAGGCAATTGGAAGAAGTGCTTCGTCCCCCACAGCCAATTAGTTGAGTTGCAGACCCAGGGATTCCTCCCTCCAGCGTATATGGTCCCCGTTCGAGCCGGACTCGCCACCTACAACGGCGGGGAGCAAGCGGAGAGCTTTGCCAACCCATCCATGGGGGAGCGGGTATGCCTTGCCCCTTACTTATTAAGGGGGCTTGGATTTCCAATTCATCTGTTCCTCCGCGGGCTCCTGGAGTTCTACGGCCTCCAGCTGCATAACTTTACTCCTGCCTCCATATTACACATCGCTGGCTATGTCGCCCTTTGCGAGCTGTTTCTGGGCTGCGAAGCTCATTTCGAGCTATGGAAGAGGCTATTCTGCCTCGTACCCCGTACACAGGAGGGGTCAATATATCAACTGGGCGGAGCCGAAATATGGCGCATTGCCGGGACCGGATACCTGTCCGGTACTCCGAAGAAGACATCCGAAGACTGTCCTTCGGAGTGGTTTTATATGGAGGACGTCCCCCTTCCGGACCCTATTCGGATGGGCCTTCCTGAGTTCGACAACGCTCCCTTGAAGAAACGCCGCAGCTGGTGCCCTCGGAGCCCCCAGGAGGAAGACAACGGGGAAGTCCTTTACCTGATGGGTCGGATACAGACGCTGGCCCAGTCAGGATTGACAGTAATTGAGGTCATGTCAATATGTATAATGCAGGGGGTGCAGCCACTTCAATATCGGGGGCAACCCATGTGGTACTTCAATGGAGAAGACGATGCCACCTGCTGCAGTCGTAAGGGACCAGACTCAGTCGCTGCTCTAGCAAAAATTATGTCCGATTTGTACAAATGAGAGGAAGAGGAGTTCATCCGCATTAAGCCATGGGATGGATTCTCCATGTACAACCCCCAAGCTGAGTGAGCTGCTACTTTTTACTCCAAACCTTCCCGCATTCTTCGTCATAAGTATTTACCTTGCCATTTCATAGCAGGAACTGCGAAAAGCTGTAAGGGAGGTCCACAGCCCGCCTCCACAACCGGAGGACCCTGACCGGGCCCTCGACCCCGGACTCGAAGAAGATCCGGACACATTTGTGGAGCTTATTGACAGGAAGTTCTATCAATTAAGCTGCGACGGTGCCATGGTGGCCATCATAGCTGATTATCCGGGACTACTCCCTGCATCGCATGTAAGTAAAACCGGAGTCCTACCTTCCAAGAAGGATCCCTTTTCCCGCACTTCACCTACCGCACACATATGGTGTCTTACAGGGAAGGCCCTCGGGACGCCATGCCGAACCCGCAGTGACTCACCAACAAGGGGCACTGAAGCCGGGTAGGTTTAAAAGGAAGGCGGTCAGGACTGAGACGCCGTCGCAGAGGTATGAAAAAGAACCCCGCTCCGTGGTTGTCGTCTTTTAAAATATAATAACGCCCATGTTTCCTAGTAGGAAAAACGCTCGCCAGACTATATCCGGAGAGGTTGCCGGCCACGCCTCTGCCAGTCGGGCTCCAGAGCCGGACTTAGAGGCGGACGCTAACATGGGGCCAACACCGGATGTTCCTCCTACAGAGGATGCAGATAGGCTATCCGCTACAAATTCCGAAGTGGAGAGCGCCATGAATCACAGGCGTCGCCGGGCTGTACTACGCAACGCTTGTTTCTCCCAAGAGGCGTTTGATGCCTTCAACTCAGGAGACGCGTACATCCGAGCTGCTCAAAATGGTCTTGCCAGAGCCACGGACCAGTATGTAAAGGATATACGGGTAAGAAAATCTAATAATTATGTATATCAGTAGCCCCTGAGACTTGAAACAGTTGGCACAACTGATTTAAGGATCATTGTTTGCATAGGTTCTTACGGAGAAGAATACCCAGTTGTCTCAAGAGCTGGAGGAGTGCAAAGCCCAGCTTCAGGCCGCAGTTGCCACGGTGAAGGAGTCCAAGATGGCCCCATCTGGTAACACTTGTTTTCATTGCAAAGAATGTCATGTACCAGGTAGTATGCGGCATGCGTGCAAATCTAACAATAGATTCTGCAGATCACTCCGGAGTGAATCCGGAGGTCGTGCGAGGGGATGAGCAACATGCTAACCGACAACTAAAGGTTGGCGAGCGCGTGCTTACACGGGTTAGGCGAAAAAAATGATCTCCAAGATGCCAATACCCGGTTGGGCGTTGAACTAAAAGATGTTCGAGCCCAGCTTGCTGACTCTGTAAAAGAGAATAAGAGGCTTCGACGCGGCATTTTTAGTAAGTGCTTGAATGAACTTTTGAAGAGTTCGGCGAAGAAACCGGCTGATAGAGTTATATCTGTAGGTATGCTGACGGGTCGTCCCGCGGAGGAGATGCCCGGGTCTACAGGCGATCTTCTGCCAGAGCTCTCACAACTGCACGAACAAGTGCGGCAGGTGATGCAGGGCATTGCCCAAGCCTTGTGGCCGTCCGCCTCCCTGCCAGGAGGCATGAGAGAGCTTGTAGAAAAGCTCAAGGGAGCGCGGCGGCGCTTCCGATTATGGAAGATATCAGCCTGCCGACAAGGTGCAAGGGAAGCCTGGGCCATGGTGAAGACGCGATATACCAAGGCTGACCTGAACCACATGGCCGAGGTCGGACCTGTGGGGCCTGATGGGAAAGAGATCCCCGTCAGTTTGGTTTATGACCAGGTAGAATTAGCCGCAAAGTATTCCCAACAGGACTATAGGCTAGACAGCCTGTTGGATGGTATAGAAGAAGAACTTAGTCAGTCTAAGTGACTGTGTACTTCAAGTGACATATATTGTCCCTAGCCGGATTGTAAATCATTTGTCATGGCGGACCTTTTCGCTTCGACCTCCGGACCCGACAATCCGGAGTGTATCCGAATACCCGCTCAGTTATGTAAAAACTGGGGTATGCATGGAAACCAGGCGTAGGGGTCATAAGTGCTTGAACAGACAAGTACCCAACTAGCTATGTTATATTACATGGATAGTAAGAAACATCTTCCAGGGAGAATAGTTCCGTTAAGGGTTCCTTTCCCTGGGTACGCATGCATCAATGTGCATGTTTGAACTGCGAAAAGAGACGTAGGATAAAAACATCTGGGGGTATGTATTATAATAGATAAAAATCATCTTTTGTTCACCGACCGAATATTCCCTTAAGAACGCTAGCTTTCGGCTTCACCCAGTCTGAGGTACACATCCGGCTGACCCGACAGTAACAATCGCAGAGGTGCTCCCCTTATGCCCTAGCCGAATTAATGGGAACGTAGGGCATAAACACAAGAGCCAGGCAACCCAGCTTGGCAAAAACTTAAGTCATATCGATGCATATAATGGTGAAAAAAGGCATGTGAAAAGTAACACATGTGTGGGGCCTAGAGCCTGGAACGTAGCTATATTAAGCTTCCGTATAAGATGCCCCCAGGTATCATGAGCGCGGCTAGCGCGTCAAGATTGTGTAGCCACGACACATTTTAGCCTTTTAAGGCCTTGAAGAAAAAAAGGGAAGAAAGAAAAGACAGATAACGAATATAAAAAAATTTGACAGAGGTAAGGAGACGAACATAGAGTCCGGCACTAGGCGTAGAACCTTCGGAGTCTGGCTGCGTTCCATGGGTTTGGCTCGAGTCGATTGTCCGATGCATCCCGCAGACGGTATGCTCCACCGGCTAGAACTTGGTCAATAACGAAGGGACCTTCCCATTTGGGCTTGAGCTTGTTCTTTTTCTTCTCTGGTAGGCGTAGAACGAGTTCGCCAACGTTATAAGTTTTGGCCCGTACTTCTCTGCTTTGATACCTTCGAGCCTGTTGCTGATAGAATGCGGAACGGGCTTTTGCCACATCACGCTCCTCCTCCAGGGCGTCCAAACTGTCCTGCCAATCAAGCTCAGCTTCTTTCTCTTCATACATGCGCACTCTAGGTGAGTCATGAATTATGTCGCAGGGCAGTACCGCCTCTGCGCCGTACACCATAAAAACGGTGTGTATCCAGTAGTGCGATTCGGCGTGGTCTGAAGCCCCCATAGTACGGAGCCGAGCTCCTCTACCCAGTGCGTATCCGATTCCTTCAAGGATCGCACTAATCTGGGTTTAATGCTGCCATGATAAGACCATTTGCTCGCTCGACTTGACCGTTAGTTTGCGGGTGATAGACGGAAGCATAATCGAGCTTGATGCCCATGTTGCTGCACCAAAGTTTTACCTCGTCGGCTGTAAAGTTCGAGCCGTTATCGGTGATGATGCTGTGGGGAACGCCATAACGGTGTACAACCCCGGATATGAAGTCTATCACTGGTCCGGATTCGGCCGTTTTAACTGGTTTGGCTTCTATCCATTTGGTGAATTTGTCCACCATGACCAATAGGTATTTTTCTTATGGCTTCCCCCTTTAAGGGGTCCGACCATATCAAGCCCCCAGACCGCAAAGGGCCAAGTGATGGGGATTGTTTGGAGAGCGGTAGGTGGCATATGGCTTTGGTTTGCGAAAAGCTGGCAACCGACGCAACGTTGAACGAGGTCCTGTGCGTCTACCCGGGCTGTCGGCCAATAAAAACCTATACGGAAGGCCTTGCTTACAAGGGCCCGAGCTGCGGCGTGGTGGCCGCCATGTCCAGCATGAATTTCTGCCAAAAGTTGTCGTCCTTCCTCTTCGGAGATGCACCTTTGAAGGATTCCGGTAGCGCTTTTCTTATAAAGCTCTCCCTCGTGGACCTTGTAGGCTTTAGACCGTCGCACAATGCAACGTGCCTCGTTCGGGTCCTCAAGTAGTTCCTGCCTAGTTAGGTAAGCCAAGAAGGGTTCTGTCCATGGGGCGATGACAGCCATAATCACATGGGCCGAAGGTGTTATTTCGGTGGCGGAGCCTCCGATTACTTCAGAGTGTTTGGTGTCTGGTGTTGTGGCCGGGTCCGGACTATTGTTACCGGTCTCTCCTTCCCATACCACGGATGGCTTAAATAGCCTTTCCAAGAAGATATTAGGTGGGACAGGGTCGCGCTTAGCACCGATGCGGGCGAGGATATCCGCCGCCTGATTGTTTTCCTGGACCACATGGTGGAATTCAAGCCCCTCGAACCGAGCTGACATTTTGAGGACGGCGTTGCGATAAGCCCCATTTTTGGATCCTTGGCATCGAAGTCTCCATTTATTTGAGATATTGCAAGGTTCGAGTCCCCACGCACCTCCAGGCGTTGAATGCCCATGGAGACTGCCATCCGGAGACCATGTAACAGGGCCTCATATTCTGCTGCGTTGTTGGAGTCTGTGTATAGTATTTGGAGTATGTATTGGACTGTATCTCCGGTGGGGGATGTCAGGACGACGCCAGCCCCCAGACCAGCCAGCATTTTAGAGCCGTCAAAGTGCATGATCCAATTGGAGTACGCGCCGTACTCTTTAGGGAGTTCGGCTTCTGTCCATTCGACGACGAAATCAGCCAGTACTTGTGACTTAATGGCTCGCCGTGGTTTATATATTATGTCGAATGGGAGGAGCTCAATAGCCCATTTAGCAATCCGGCCCGTGACCTCGCGGTTGTTTATTATGTCGTTGAGTGGTACTTCAGAGAATGTGGGTACCGTGATTTGCATGGAGTGAGGACAGTGGATACATAGTATACCGGCTTTTGAAGCGGGAACTTATGTCCGTCCGTATCTCGTTCGACGACGAGCACTACGCTTACAACTTGGTGTGTTGCCGCTATATAGAACAGCATTGGTTCACCGACATTTGGCGCGGCCAAGATTGGGTTTGTGGCGGCAGTTTTATTTGCCAGTCCGGATGTTTTATTTCTCGAATGAATCCGGCCTCCGTAAGTTGGCTAGCTCCTCTCCCATGGCTTGTCGCTTAGGCTCAGAGAAGCGCCGAAGAGTTTGCTTGACCAACTTGAATCCCTTTAGAATGTTAAGGCTATGCTCGGCCAGCCTGCGTGGGATTCCTGGCATGTCTGAAGGATGCCAAGCGAAGATGTCCCAATTCGCGCGCAAGAACTCCCGTAGCGCGGCGTCTACTGTGGGGTTTAACTGTACCCCGATGGATGCTGTTTTTGTAGGGTCTGTTGGATGGACTTGGAATTTGACTATTTCATCCGCTGGTTTAAAAGAGGTGGACTTGGATCTTTTGTGGAGTATCACGTCGTCCCTGTCCACTGTGGAGCGCAACACAGTTAATTCTTCGGCCGCGAGGGCTTCGGATAACGCCTCGAGGGCCAGTGCGGCTATTTTATTTTCGGCGCGGAGTGCTATGTCCGGATCACTAGATAGAGTGATGATTCGATTGGGCCCGGGCATTTTGAGTTTCATGTACCCGTAATGGGGTATAGCTTGGAAGATCGTGAATGCCTCCCGCCCTAGAAGGGCGTGGTATCCGCTATTGAACGGGGCCACTTGGAATGTGATTTCTTCGGACCTATAATTCTCCGGCGTGCCGAATACCACATCTAGTGTGATTTTCCCAGCACATTGTGCTTCCCGACTAGGGATGATTCCTCTGAAGGTCGTGCTGCTTTGCTCAATGCGGCTTTTGTCTATTTCCATTTTTCGAAGAGTCTCCTCATAGATGAGGTTTAATCCGCTGCCGCCGTCCATGAGCACTTTAGTAAGCCGGAAGCCGTCCACAATTGGACTAAGGACCAAGGCAGCTGGTGCTCGGGCTGTTCGGAATTTAGGTTCGTCACTGGCATTGAAGGTGATAGCCGTATCGCTCCATGGATTTATTGCTGCCACGTGGCAGACTTCGGCAAGGCTACGCAGTGCTCGCTTACGCCTATTATTTGAGGCGAAGGTCTCGAAGACTGTCAATACTGTATTGTTGTTTTCCACGGGATGGTGCTCTGCGGTATTGTTGATGAGGAGATCCTCACCGCTCTTGGCCACCTGCCGAAGTACCCAACATGCTCTAAGGCTGTGTGTTGGCATGGTATCCGCTGTACTGTGAAATTTGCATGGCCCATTAAGCCATTCCTCCAATACGGTTCCACGCCCTGTAGTGGGCTTTTGTTTCTTTGTAATTGGATCGGGTGACTTACGAGAGTACACCCTTTTAGTTCGGACGGGGGGTTTTGTGAGAGCTGTAGGATCCCAAAATTTTGTTCGGGTTTTCCAGGCGCTTTCCATCGCACAGTACTTCCGTACTATGGCCGCCAAGTCCGCGAAGTGTGCTATGCCACGGCAACTTATGGCGTTGAGGATTCCCCTGTCCGTGCAATTTTTGCAAAAGAATGAAATTGCATCTTCCTCGCGACAGTCCTTAACCTTGCTCATTACAAGGAGGAATCTAGCCCAATAGTGGTGTACTGTCTCTTGGGGCTCTTGTCTAATGTGGGAAAGATCACTTATATCTGGGTGGGTGGGTGGATTTAGGTCCGAACCCTGACCCGATCTGAGACCCAGAGGCGGAGGAGTTTTCGAGCTTGGCAGTTCGGGCTCCGGGATGTTGCCAAATAGGTCTGGCCTGCTGCCTGATTCTAGGTTCAAGGCTTGGGCCATGTCCTCCCGTAGACGGGTATCCGGCTCGGAGAGCTCGGGAATCCGGACATAGTTTGTCCTCAAGATAGAGGAAGAATCGCTCCGTTGCTCCTCCACCACCGCTATCTGATGGGTGACCGGCGGGGAATTAATCTCCCTTTGGTCGGGTTTAAGCCTGATCTGATCATAGTCCGTAGCGACTCCCAAGGCGGCGATGCGATCCAAGAGCTCGTTCAAGGAAGAGAGCTCCATTGGATCCAACTGCTCGGTGAATTCCGAGCCGACGTGGAGGCTGTTTTCGATGACCCGAGAAGTCATCATCGCCGCAGTAGCCGAACGGGCGGTCATGACGAAACCGCCTTGTCGGAGAGTTTGGCATATAGCCAAGGCTCCCCCAGAGGTGATGTTGTCCTTTACAACGAGACGAGATATCCAGCCTTATGACGACGGCACAGTGGAACTCTCAATGAAAGCACCAATGTCGGTGTCAAAACCTGCGGATCTCGGGTAGGGGGTCCCGAACTGTGCGTCTAAGGTGGATGGTAATAGGAGGCGGGGGACACGATGTTTACCCAGGTTCGGGCCCTCTCGATGGAGGTAATACCCTACTTCCTGCTTGAATGATCTTGATGATATGAGTATTACAAGAGTTGATCTACCACGAGATCATAGAGGCTAAACCCTAGAAGGTAGCCTATGGTATGATTGTTGTTGTCCTACGGACTAAACCCTCCGGTTTATATAGACACTGGAGGGGGCTAGGGTTACACAGAGTCGGTTACAAGGGAGGAGATCTACATATCCGTATTGCCAAGCTTGCCGTCCACGCCAAGGAGAGTCCCATCCGGACACGGGACGAAGTCTTCAATCTTGTATCTTCATAGTCCAACAGTCCGGCCAAAGTATATAGTTCGGCTGTCCGAGGACCCCCTAATCCAGGACTCCCTCATCCCTTCAATGATATGACTGTTAGGTGGGTAGATATTTTGGGAGAGCTGGCGCGTAGCACAACAACGGTCGGATATTTGAGTATCAAATTCCTTAGGGCTATCATGTTCCTCACTTGTAGGCAATCTGCACTGGCGAATTCCTGACTCCTCAGTCAGAACAAATTCCTCAGAGAACAGAAGATCTTCGTCTCTGTCACTGAAGAAATTGACTGAACTGTATGAGATTTCCAATGGCTTCACTCGAAAGGATTGGGTAGGTGTAGGATTTTGAGATGAGCATCACTTGGAAACTTTTCCTTAGTTTTACCTCGACCCCCTTTAACAGTACGGTGTTTCCTATGACTCAAGAAAGAGAAAATGAAACTATGAAAACAAAAGTCTTCACGCTTCATAATCCTCGCATGAGTATCAAGTCTTCACGGTGACACCAATTTCTTCACTTTCAAAGTCTTCACGAAACCAAAGTCTTTAGCTGAAGACATTCATTTTTAGGGGTCGACTTTCATCATAAATATCAAACTCCTCATAGACTTATAGACCTGTGTACACTCACAAACTCATTAATTAGTCCCTTAACCTATAAGTCTTCAATACACCAAAATCACTAAGGGGCACTAGATGCACTTACAATCTCCCCCTTTTTGGTGATTGATGATAATATAGGTTAAGTTTTCAACGGGGATAAACATATGAAGTGTAAATACTGATGTTGAGGAATTTGATTACAAGATATAGAAGAACTCCCCCCTGAAGATGTGCATATGTGAGGAATTTGCTTTGAATAGCCAATGCACATTGTAGAGTAGAGTCATGGAGATCTCCCCCTATATCTTGTAATTCATACACGCATTTACACATATGATATGAAGAATTTGAAATGCATGATGAAATATGGTGACTGATGTAATTCAGCATGCGTGCATTAACATACTTGAGGAAATAGCATGTAGAAAAACAGAGCAAAAGTATCAGACCACCATAGGACTTAAGTTTACAACTCGATCCAACAAACACTTCAGAAGAGCGAGAGTTGCAACTTAACAAAAAAAACGCCCATATATAGAGACCCGCTTGAAGCCTAACTCAAATTTCTCCTACTTTGTCATCGAATGACCAATAGGGACAAAAAATGAGGACTAACGCCCCTGAAGAATATCACCAAGATGTCGATGGAGGAGCGCCAACATTGTTGGGGTCGTCCGTTGGAGTAGGGCTTGCCGCGGTGTTGTTCAAGTCTTCAGCCTCATTCGTCTTGCGTGATGAGGAATATGAGCTGGCGACCAAGTGAGGAACTTTGACCTTCTTGGATTTCTTCGAATGAGGCTGAGACCAGTCAAAGTCCTGTTTGTCGGGTTACGGGTTCCGGCAAACCCTATAGGTTCGAACTCTGGGGTGTGCACGAAGATCTCTCTCTCCCTAGCTTGCTCTCGCAATGATCTCAAGGCCTAGCTCACCGAACCCAAGGAACAAGAGACACGAGAGTTTATACTGGTTCGGGCCACCGTTGTGGTGTAATACCCTACTCCAGTGTGGTGTGGTGGATTGCCTCGTGGGCTAAGGATGAACTTGTACAGTGGATGAATAGCCTCCTGAGGGGAGGTGTTCTTGATCTCGATGAGCTGGTGAGATGGCCTTGGCGGAGTGGATCCAATCTAAGATCAGCCGATCCTGACTATGGTGGTGGCCAGTCCTATTTATAGAGGCCCTGGTCCTCTTCTCAAATGACAGGCGGGAAGGGATCCCACAACGGCCAATTTTCAAGGGAGACAACTAGTACAAGCTATCCCGACAAAAGGTGGTCTTCGCCTGTCAAAGGCTCTGGTGGTGATGCAGCCGTGGGCTCCGCAGTGACCTCCCTCCTACTGGTCTTGGTCTTGTTGCACCAATATGGAAACCTTTGCCTGATGCCCCGGGACTCCTCGCCTGCGCTTGCCCCTTTAGCACCAAAGAGGAAACTGGTACTCTGCGCCCACTGGCACCCGCCTAGCCTTGGTCATCATGGCTCACATCACGTGAACCTCACGAGGTGCGCTTTGCAAAGATATCTCCGCTCCTCGGGAGCCAGCCTAGCGAGGCCGCCCCTGAGGAGGTCTTGGTGTCGTCCGCCTCGCGAGGGTCCTGAATGGTTGCTGCTGAAGGTGGGCCATACCAGGCTGTTGGTGGAGCCACGCCCTAGGCCGCAGGCAGGCAAGTCTGGGTACCCCCGTTCCTAGGACGCTGACAGTAGCCCCCGGGCCCAAGGCACGCTCGGACTTGGCTTCGAGGCGAAGCCAAATGGTAAGTGCGGAGCGCCGCGGACCCCATCAGCCTGCGGCCTTGATTGCCGCATGGCTATTGACCGGACGTGGGCGTCTCCGCATCCCCACACTGCTCGGCAACCGTCTGACTTGACGAGTCCCTGCTGCATGCAGAAGAGAAACCATCATTACCTGCGATCGTGGAGGCTGGCGGTTGGCCTCCTTCTGGCTATAAATGAGGAGAGGGGCGGAGCCCCCTTGCTCATCTCTTCTTCCATTCCGCCTGTTTCTTCTTCCTCTTTGCTCCACCACCTTGCAGCGACACTCATGGCGCCGATAAGGAGGTTCTCGGCCACGGAGAAGGGGAAGACCCCCCGCGAGGAGCAAGGACCACTTCCTTCGAAGAAGAGGTTGGCTCGCCCCTGCGACGCCGTCGCGAGGCTGGAGGTGACGCGGCCTTGGTACGAGCGGCCTCCCCCCGGCTATCCACTGCCCCTGTATGCCCAGGCAGAAGGCTCCGGAGGAGGAGGCAGCGACCAGCACCACTCACGACACGGCCGCGGTGGCCGCGCTGTGGTGGCCCGCACCGCTAGCCCACGAACTCACGCCGAGGGCTCCTCGCGCGAATTCGTGGCGTGGGCGGCAATAGCCCCGCGGACGTGGATCCGGTTCCCGCAGTTCTTTGCTGAAGAGATACCGCCGAGGGGGCCACTTGAGCTGTGGCTGCGGCACGCCGAGTGTGGTACCCCGGCGACAGGAGCAGAGGTTGAGGTCGTCTCCCCGGGCAAGATCTTCATGACCCGCGGATGGGGTGAGGTCGCCCGCGCTTGCCGCGCGGAGGGGGCCCTCACCATCCACTTTGAGGACAATGGCATCTCCACGATGTCCTTCAAGGTCTTCGATGGGGAGGGCCTCCGTCTGGAGTGCTGCCCTGGAGGGGGTCGCTAGGGCGGAGTGGCGGCTGGTGTTGGGCCCACTCTTGGCCCTGCCGACAGCTCCTCCAACAGCAGTGATGGTGCTTGGGAGTCTAGCGACTCCCCCGAGCCCTACAAGACTCCAGAGATGAGCGACGACAGCTACGTGCCCCCGAGCTCTCACCATGCCCGGAGCACGGCAGCGGCGTCCGCCCGTCGCCGCCGTTGATCTGGATGGGGTTGGCGTCGGCCTCCCGTGGCCCACTGTTGATGACGGCGTCGGTGGTGACGCCTGTAGATATGGCTCCTGGAAACCTTCTTCTTTTGTTCCCTGCGAGGAATCGAGGTGAACCCCATGGGGGTGTGTAAAGGATTTGTAGTGCTTTTGCATCAAATGTTATTCCTATTATGAAATTCGCGACCGCATGTATTGCTTCAGCATTGTTCTCCCTTTTCGCCCTCGCGGCAGCTTAGCGCTCTACGCCGACAGGTCCCAGTCCCCTGGTAGGCTTCAGCCGTCGCTGGTATGCCAAGTCGCTATGCCGTGGTCAAGGCCAGGAGGTGAGCGGCCCAGGGTCCGGTAAGAGCTCCTGAGACGCGATGCTCAAGAGGTCCCCCTTGGTAGGCAAGCAGCTTCCTAAAGGTGGAAAAGGAAGGCGGCGTTGCTTGAGCAAGGCTGCAGGAGCTAGAAATCCTAAGTCTCGTGCCGGCCTGACTTGAATGCGCGACTTATCTTATTGAGCCTGAGGCGGTCTCCGTGTGCAGCGCCCGATTCGTGCGCTAGCGGTTGTGGGACGACTGGGTTAGGCTCACGCTGGCCTCCCTCCCTTTTTCACGCTCTCCTAGGTGCTCTACATCCTTGGGTCCCGACCCTCGAGCGAGCTCAGCCGCCGCTGCTATGCCAGGTCGTGATGCCGTGGTCAAGGCCAGAGGGTGAGGGCTGGAGAGTCAGTAGAAGCTCCTGAGATGCGATGCTTAGGAGCCCCCTTTAACGCGCAAGCGGATTGCATGAAAAAAGAAGGAGCCTGCGGTGCCGCCCATTGCCAGCCTCTGGAGATCCCTGAAGGTTAGCGCGAGGGAGGAATACAGATTGCAACCATGTTTGCTGGTCTGTCGCTGGTTGTTTCGCAAGAAGATGAAGGCACTGAGGGCCTGGTGAGATGACGTGCGCGGGGCGTGCCGCGAGCCAGAGGTTGACCGCTCAGGTTTGTCAGTGTTGCAGGGGCGGGCCCGAGCACAAGCGTCGTGCCAGCATGTGTAGCCCCCATTGCGGGATGAGCAGGAGGCCGATCAGCAACGCGGGTGGCCGCGAGGGGTAACAGGTAAGCAGGTGATAATCATGAAATGACTCAAGCAATGAGGCAGGTTAGCTCAGATAGATGCAAGAACGATACATGCCACTGGACGGACCCGAGCGGCCTGGGGATGATGCAGCCCGAGAGGCGCTCCCAACAGAGTAAGCTAAAGATGCAAAAGGATACACGCCGCAGGGACAGGCCCATGCGACTTGGGCACAATGCTGCCCGAAGGGCGCCCCTAACTGAATGAATTGGAAGGAGTCACCTGATACCGTAGCTGGAGTGGTGTTGGAGTAGCTGAAGATGCCTGCTGGAGAAGTTGCTGCTCACGAGCCGCCAGGGCCCTAAGCCTCAGGAGGCTCTGGGGGCTCGGGTGGCTCCTGAAGAACTGTCGCCATCTTCGCCAGGATAGCGTGATGCCTGGCCTCTAATGTGTACTACACAACCTTCTTCTTGTAGACGTTGTTGGGCCTCCAAGTGCAGAGGTTTGTAGGACAGTAGCAAATTTCCCTCAAGTGGATAACCTAAGGTTTATCAATCCGTGGGAGGCGTAGGATGAAGATGGTCTCTCTCAAACAACCCTGCAACCAAATAGCACTCTTGTGTCCCCAACATACCCAATACAATGGTAAATTGTATAGGTGCACTAGTTTGGCGAAGAGATGGTGATACAAGTGCAATATGGATGGTAGATATAGGTTTTTGTAATCTGAAAATATAAAAACAGCAATGTAACTAATGATAAAAGTGAGCGAAAACGGTATTGCAATGCTTCGAAACAAGGCCTAGGGTTCATACTTTCACTAGTGCAAGTTCTCTCAACAAGGATAACATAATTAGATCATATAACTATCCATCAACATGCAACAAAGAGTCACTCCAAAGTCACTAATAGCGGAGAACAAACGAAGAGATTATTGTAGGGTACGAAACCACCTCAAAGTTATCCTTTCTAATCGATCTATTCAAGAGTCCGTAGTAAAATAACACGAAGCTATTCTTTCCGTTCGATCTATCCTAGAGTTCGTACTAGAATAACACCTTAAGACACAAATCAACCAAAACCCTAATGTCACCTAGATAATCCAATGTCACCACAAGTATTCGCGGGTATGATTATATGATATGCATCACACAATCTCAGATTCATCTATTCAACCAACACAAAGAACTTCAAAGAGTGCCCCAAAGTTTCTACCAGAGAGTCAAGATGAAAAGGTGTGCCAACCCCTATGCATAAGTTCACAATGTCACAAAACTCGCAAGTTGATCACCAAAACATACATCAGGTGGATCACGTGAATATCCCATTGTCACCACAGTTAAGCACATGCAAGACATACATCAAGTGTTTTCAAATCCTTAAAGACTCAATCCGATAAGATAACTTCAAAGGGAAAACTCAATCCATTACAAGAGATAGAGGGGGAGAAACATCATAAGATCCAACTATAATAGCAAAGCTCGTGATACATCAAGATCGTGCCGAATCAAGAACACGAGAGAGAGAGAGAGAGAGAGAAAGATCAAACACATAGCTACTGGTACATACCCTCAGCCCCGAGGGTGGACTACTCCCTCCTCGTCAAGGAGAGTGCCGGGATGATGAAGATGGCCACCGGTGATGGATCCCCCATCCGGCAGGGTGCCGAAACAGGGTCCCGATTGGTTTTTGGTGGCTACAGAAGCTTGCGGCGGCGGAACTCCCGATCTAGGTTTCTTTTCGGGGGTTTCTGTATTTATAGGAATTTTTGGCGTCGGTCTCACGTCAGGGGGGGTCTCCGAGTCATCCACGAGGCAGGGGGCGCGCTCAGGGGGTTAGGGCTCGCCCTCCACCCTCGTGGATGGCTCAGGACTCTTCTGGCCCAACTATTTTACTCCGGGGGCTTCTTTTGGTCCATAAAAAATCATCAAAAATTGGCACGTCAATTGGACTCCGTTTGGTATTCCTTTTCTGTAAAACTCAAAAACAAGGAAAAAAATAGAAACTGGCACTAGGCTCTAGGTTAATAGGTTAGTCCCAAAAATCATATAAAATAGCATATAAACACATATAAAACATCCTAGATGGATAATATAATAGCATGGAACAATAAAAAATTATAGATATGTTGGAGACGTATCAAGCATCCCCAAGCTTAATTCTCGCTCGTCCTTGAGTAGGTAAATGATAAAAACAGAATTTTTGATGTGGAATGCTACCTAACATATTTATCCATAATATAATAGCATGGAACAATAAAAAATTATAGATATGTTGGAGACGTATCAAGCATCCCCAAGCTTAATTCTCGCTCGTCCTTGAGTAGGTAAATGATAAAAACAGAATTTTTGATGTGGAATGCTACCTAACATATTTATCCATGTAATTCTCTTTATTGTGGCAAGAATATTCAGATCCATAAGATTCAAAACAAAAGTTTAATATTGACATAAAAATAATAATACTTCAAGCATACTAACAAGGCAATTATGTCTTCTCAAAATAACATGGCCAAAGAAAGCTTATCCCTACAAAATCATATAGTCTGGCTATGCTCATCTTCATCACACAAAATATTCAAATCATGCACAACCCCGATGACAAGCCAAGCAATTGTTTCATACTTTAGTATTCTCAACCTTTTTCAACTTTCACGCAATACATGAGCGTGAGCCATGGACATAGCACTATAGGTGGAATAGAGTGGTGGTTGTGGAGAAGACAAAAAGGGGGAAGATGGTCTCACATCAACTAGGCGTATTAATGGGCTATGGAGATGCCCATCAACAGATATCAATGTGAGTGAGTAGGGATTGCTATGCAACGGATGCACTAGATCTATAAATGTATGAAAGCTCAACAAAAGAAACTAAGTGGGTGTGCATCCAACTTGCTTGCTCACGAAGACCTAGGGCATTTTGAGGAAGCCCATTATTGGAATATACAAGCCAAGTTCTATTACAAAAATTCCCACTAGTATATGAAAGTGACAAAATAAGAGATTCTCTATCATGAAGATCATGGTGCTACTTTGAAGCACAAGTGTGGAAAAATGATAGTAGCATTGTCCCTTCTCTCTTTTTCTCTTTTTTTTTTGTTTTTTTCCTCTTTTTTTGATTGGCTTCTTTGGCCTCTTTTTTTTATTTCCTTGGCCTCTTTTTTTATTTCCTCACACGGGACAATGCTCTAATAATGATAATCATCACACTTCTATTTATTTACACCTCAAGGATTACAACTCGATACCTAGAACAAAATATGACTCTATATGAATGCCTCCGGCGGTGTACCGAGATGTGCAATGACTCATGAGTGACATGTATGAAAGAATTATGAACGGTGGGTTTGCCACAAATACGATATCAACTACATGATCATGCAAAGCAATATGACAATGATGGAACGTGTCATAATAAACGGAAACAGTGGAAAGTTGCATGACAATATATCTCGGAATGGCTATGGAAATGCCATGATAGGTAGGTATGGTTGCTGTTTTGAGGAAGGATATGTGGTGGGTTTATGGTACCGGCGAAAGTTGCGCGGTACTAGAGAGGCTAGCAATGGCGGAAAGGTGAGAGTGCGTATAATCCATGGACTCAACATTAGTCATAAAGAACTCACATACTTATTGCAAAAATCTCTTAGTCATCGAAACAAAGTACTACACGCATGCTCCTAGGGGGATAGATTGGTAGGAAAAGACCATCGCTCATCCCCGACCGCCACTCATAAGGAAGACAATAAAAAAATATATCTCATGCTCCAACTTCGTTACATAACGGTTCACCATACGTGCATGCTACGGGACTCACAAACCTTAACACAAGTATTTCTCAAATTCACAACTACTCACTAGCATGACTCTAATATCACCATCTTCATATCTCAAAACAATCATAAGGAATCAAACTTCTCATAGTATTCAATGCACTTTATATGAAAGTTTTTTATTATATCCCTCTTGGATGCCTATCATATTAGGACTAAATTAATAACCTAAGCAAATTAACATGCTGTTTAAGACTCTCAAAATAATATAAGTGAAGCATGAGAGTTCATCTATTTCTTCAAAATAAAACCACCGCCGTGCTCTAAAAAGATATAAGTGAAGATCAATGAGTAGTCAAATAATTATGCAACTATGTGAAGACTCTCTAACATTTAAGAATTTCAGATCTTGGTATTTTATTCAAACAGCAAGCAAAACAAAATAAAATAAAATGACGCTCATGTGGTGAATAAAATATAGCTCCAAGTAAAGTTACCGATGAACAAAGACGAAAGAGGGGATGCCTTCCGGGGCATCCCCAAGCTTAGGCTCTTGGTTGTCCTTGAATATTACCTTGGGTAGCCTTGGGCATCCCCAAGCTTAGGCTCTTGCCACTCCTTATTCCATAGTCCATCGAATCTTTACCCAAAACTTGAAAACTTCACAACACAAAACTCAACAGAAAACTCGTAAGCTCCGTTAGTATAAGAAAATAAAACCACCACTTAGGTACTGTTGTGAACTCATTCTAAATTCATATTGGTGTAATATCTACTGTATTCCAACTTCTCTATGGTTCATACCCTCCGATACTACTCATAGATTCAAAATAAGCAAACAACACATAGAAAACAGAATCTGTCAAAAACAGAACAGTCTGTAGCAATCTGATTTGTTCGAATACTTATGGAACTTCAAAAATTATGAAATAAATTGGTGGACATGAGAAATTTGTCTATTAATCTTTTGCAAAAAGAATCAACTTAAAATCACTCTTCTATAAAAATGACAGCTAATCTCGTGAGCGCAAAGTTTCTGTTTTTTACAGCAAGATCACATTAACTTTCACCCAAGTCTTCCCAAAGGTTCTACTTGGCACTTTATTGAAACAAAAGCTATAAAACATGATTACTACAGTAGTAATCATGTGGACACACAAAAACAGTAGGGGTAAATATTGGGTTGTCTCCCAACAAGCACTTTTCTTTAATGCCTTTTTAGCTAGGCATGGCGATTTCAATGATGCTCACATAAAAGATACGAATTGAAACATAAAGAGAGCATCATGAAGAATATGACTAATAAATTTAAGCCTAACCCACTCCCTATGCATAGGTATTTTGTGAGCAAACAATTTATGGGAGCAAGAATCAACTAGCATAGGAAGACAAAACAAGCATAACTTCAAAACTTTTAACACATAGAGAGGAAACTTGATATTATTGCAATTCCTACAAGCATGTATTCCTCCCTCATAATAATTTTCAGTAGCATCATGAATGAATTCAACAATATAACCATCACATAAAGCATTCTTTTTCATGATCTACAAGCATAGAATTTTTATTACTCTGCACATAAACAAATTTCTTCTCATGAATAGTAGTGGGAGCAAACTCAAAGAAATAACTATCATGTGAGGCATAATCCAATTGAAAATTAAAATCAAGATGACAAGTTTCATGGTTATCATTATTCATTATAGCATACATGTCATCACAATAATCATCATAGATATCAACTTTGTTCTCATAATCAATTGGAACCTCTTCCGAAATAGTGGATTCATCACTAAATAAAGTCATGACCTCTCCAAATCCACTTTCATAATTATCACAATAAGATTCAACACCCTCCAAAATAGTGGGATCATTACTTCCTAAAGTTGAAACTCTTCCAAACCCACTTTCATCAATATAATCATCATAAATAGGAGGCATGCTATCATCGTAATAAATTTGCTCATCAAAACTTGGGGGACAAAAAATACCATCTTCGTCAAACATAGCATCCCCAAGCTTGTGGCTTTGCATATCATTAGCATCATGGATATTCAAGGAATTCATACTAACATCATTGCAATCATGCTCATCATTCAAATATTTAGTGCCAAACATTTTAATGCATTCTTCTTCTAACACATGAGCACAATATTCCTTTCCATCATTTTCATGAAAGATATTAAAATGATGAAGCATATGAGGCGCCCTCAATTCCATTTTTTGTAGTTTTCTTTTATAAACTAAACTAGTGATAAAACAAGAAACTAAAAGATTCGATTGCAATATCTAAAGATATACCTTCAAGCACTCACCTCCCCGGCAACGGTGCCAGAAAAGAGCTTAGTTGATGGGGTGTTAGTGCCGCTTACCTAGCCTCCCCGGCAACGGCGCCAGAAAAGAGCTTGATGTCTACTACACAACCTTCTTGTTGTAGACGTTGTTGGGCCTCCAAGTGCAGAGGTTTGTAGGACAGTAGCAAATTTCCCTTAAGTGGATGACCTAAGGTTTTATCAATCCGTGGGAGGCGTAGGATGAAGATGGTCTCTCTCAAACAACCCTGCAATCAAATAGCAAAGAGTCTCTTGTGTCCCCAACACACCCAATACAATGGTAAACTGTATAGGTGCACTAGTTCGGCGAAGAGATGGTGATACAAGTGCAATATGGATGGTAGATATAGGTTTTTGTAATCTGAAAATATAAAAACAGCAAGGTAACTAATGATAAAAGTGAGCGAAAACGGTATTGCAATGCTTCGAAACAAGGCCTAGGGTTCATACTTTCACTAGTGCAAGTTCTCTCAACAAGGATAACATAATTAGATCATATAACTATCCCTCAACATGCACAAAGAGTCACTCCAAAGTCACTAATAGCGGAGAACAAATGAAGAGATTATTGTAGGGTACGAAACCACCTCAAAGTTATCCTTTATGATCGATCTATTCAAGAGTCCGTAGTAAAATAACACGAAGCTATTCTTTCCGTTCGATCTATCCTAGAGTTCATACTAGAATAACACCTTAAGACACAAATCAACCAAAACCCTAATGTCACCTAGATACTCCAATGTCACCACAAGTATCCGCGGGTATAATTATACGATATGCATCACACAATCTCATATTCATCTACTCAACCAACACAAAGAACTTCGAAGAGTGCCCCAAAGTTTCTACCGGAGAGTCAAGACGAAAACGTGTGCCAACCCCTACGCATAAGTTCACAAGGTCACAGAACTCGCAAGTTGATCACCAAAACATACATCAAGTGGATCACGTGAATATCCCATTGTCACCACAGATAAGCACATGCAAGACATACATCAAGTGTTCTCAAATCCTTAAAGACTCAATCCGATAAGATAACTTCAAAGGGAAAACTCAATCCATTACAAGAGATAGAGGGGGAGAAACATCATAAGATCCAACTATAATAGCAAAGCTCGCGATACATCAAGATCGTGCCGAATCAAGAACACGAGAGAGAGAGATCAAACACATAGCTACGGGTACATACCATCAGCCCCGAGGGTGGCCCTCCTCGTCATGGAAAGCGCCGGGATGATGAAGATGGCCACCGGTGATGGATCCCCCCTCCGGTAGGGTGCCGGAACAGGGCCCCGATTGGTTTTTGGTGGCTACAGAAGCTTGCGATGGCGGAACTCCCGATCTAGGTATCTTTTTGGGGGGTTCATATTTATAGGATTTTTTGGCGTCGGTCTCACGTCAGGGGGGTCTCCGAGTCATTCACGAGGCAGGGGGCGCGCCCAAGGGGGTAGGGCTCTCCCTCCACCCTCGTGGATTGCTCGGGACTCTTCTAGCCCAACTATTTTACTCCGGGGGCTTCTTTTGGTCCATAAAAAATCATCAAAAATTGGCACATCAATTGGACTCCGTTTGGTATTCCTTTTCTATAAAACTCAAAAACAAGGGAAAAACAGAAACTGACACTGGGCTCTAGGTTAATAGGTTAGTCCCAAAAATCATATAAAATAGCATATAAATGCATATAAAACATCCTAGATGGATAATATAATAGCATGGAACAATCAAAAATTATAGATACGTTGGAGACGTATCAGCCTCCTTGGCCGCCAGAATGCTCCGCAAGTGGTGCTGGAAGGTGATAGCCGCGTTCGGCAGGCCAAATGGCATGCGAACATAGCTGTGAGGTGGACCCTCGCACCGTCCAACATGTGAAGGGCAGGAACGTCCCTGAGATGCGGCCCTGTTGAGCCCTGGAATGTCGACGCAGACGCGTAGCCCGCCGTCCTCGCCAGGATGGGGAGCTGCGTTGGGTGGTGGGCGACGGTCGCCACATATGGTCCTTGCCTCTTGAAGCTCCTGGATCGCCTTGGTGATGAACTCCTGAGCACCAGGCGCTCCACGCCTTGTGCCCTCTTGAGTGAAACGTGTGGCAAAGCACGCCTCCACATGGTGCCCGAGCGCCTCCCTCATGGCATTGGCTAAGTCTGAGGCCCCCCAAAAGAGAGCCCCTGAGCCCAGCCTGAGGAGGGTGCCGGGTGCGCCTTCCTATGCAAGGGAAGGAGGCACCCCAGCTGCAGGCGTAGATCCTGAGGTGGTGCCACTGGAAACGCCGCTCTCCTGAGGCCCTTGGCGGAGTAGCTGCTTCTTCTTCTTGGGGATGGCCTCAGGAGGGTACAGGGTGCCTTTGTTGTCGGGGTCCTTCGGCCACTGCAGCTTGGTAAGCGCGCTCGAGGGTGCACACCGCGTCCTTTTCTTCACAGGGGACCATGATGATGCCGCCGCTCCCTAGCATCTTGAGGACGTTGTAGCCATGGTGGGTCACTGCCATAAACTTGGCCAAGGCTGGATACCCAAGGATGGCGTTGTACGGCAGGCGAATGTGGGCGACGTCGAAGTCGATGAGCTCGATGCGGTAGTTGTCATGCTGGCCGAAGGTGACAGGGAGGCTGACCTGCCCTATCAGGGTGGTGGAGCCGCCGGTCACTCCTGATAAAGGCTTTGTAGGCTGTAGCTGACTGTATGGCACTTGGAGGTTGTCGAATGTCTCGACGAACAGGACATTGAGCCCTGCGCTGCCGTCGATGAGGGTCTTGGTGACTTGAACGTTGCTGATGACGGGTGAGCAGAGCATCGGGAGGGCGCTGGCGGTTGCCGCGCACTTGAGCTGGTCTGACGAGCTGAAGGTGATGGCGCACTTGGACCACCTGAGCGGGTGCATGGCCTCGAGCCTGGGAAGGGCCGCGTTCACCTCGCGAGCAAACTGCTTGAAGATACGCTAAAGAGGCTGGGGCTTGAGCGCCACCCAAGATATAGGCGATGGCGTGTGGCTCCTGGAAGCCCCCAGCCCCCTCGTCTTGATGGTGGTCATCGTTCCTTCTTGGTGGAGGCAGCAACAGAGGGAGGCCAGCGTTGCCCTGGGGGCGGTCTTCACGAGGCTGGTCTCTCCAGGCGCCCTCGCGAGGCTGGTCCTACTAGCGGTCCTCACGAGGCTGGTCGCGCCACTCCTGGCTGGGCCGCGGTCGTCCCAGCGTCCTCCACTTCGTCCTCCTCCTCGGTCGTTGTGCTCGGGGCGTCGACCGAAGCGCCCATCTCGGATGGCCCTGAGCTCCTGACAGTCGTTGGTGTTTTTGGCTGTGAACGTTGTGGAAGGCGCAGAATGGGCGGCTGGCCTTGGATGATTCGGGGTGGTCGTGGCCGCGCTTCATCTTTGGCTTCGCCGCGAGCACGGCAGCCCCCTTGCGCTTCATGTCCTTGATCTTGGCCTTCTTGTCCTCCTGGTCAGCAGCTGGGAGCTCGAGGAGGGAAAGGCGCCCTTCCTCAGCCCTTGCGCACTTGGTTGCCATATTGAACATCTCCAGGGCCGTGCATAGTTCCTCGTGGATGGCGAGCTCCTCCTTCATCTTGACGTCGCGGACGCCATCGGAGAATGCGGAGATGATGGCCTCGTCGGTCACCTTGGGGATCTTGAGGCGGACGTTGTTGAAGCACTGGATGTACTTCTGCAGAGTTTCCCCTGGCTGCTGCTTGATACTCCGCAGGTCACCTGCGGCCGGCGGGCGGTCGCGAGTGCCCTGGAAGTTGGCAACGAAACGCTTGTGCATCTCGCCCCAGGAGGAGATCGGCCCCGCGGGCAGGTTCACGAGCCACGAGCGCGCGCCATCCTTGAGGGCCATGGGGAACCAGTTCGCCATGACCTTCTCGTCGCTGTTGGCCGCCTTGATCCTCAGCTTGTAGAGCTGCAGGAACTCAGCAGGGTCGGGGGTGCCGTCATAGCGCGGAGGTAGGTCGGGCTTGAAGTTGTCGGGCCAGACGACACTGCGTAGCTCGGGAGTGAAGGCACGACAGCCTGCTGTGGTCACTGGAGCCTGATCTTGATATCCACGCGTCGCCGCCGCAGGCGGCACGCAGTCTTGACGCAGTGGCGCTGGGAGTGCAGGAGCGTTTTCTTGCAGCCTCGGGACTTCTTGGCAGCTTCCTTCTTCGTGCATGGGCGCCTGGCGTGGCGGGTCACACCACAGGACCACGCGTCTTGGTGCGAGGGCGCCGTCTTTATGCGTTGGTGGTGCAGGCGCTCCGTGAGCTACGTCGCACGCAGCTGGAGGTGGGCGAGGCAGCGAGAGAGACGGTGCGGGAGAGCCCTCAGAAGCACTGACAAGCTCGGCGATGCGGCCCAGCCAGTCGTTGTAGAGGTCATCGACCGGGCGGTAAACCAAGAGCTGGCGTGCCATGAGCAGGGCGGCCTGCACGTCCGTGGGCACGCGACGAGCGTGGGACGACGAGCCGGCCGGAGTCAGCGACGGGGTGGCGGTGCGTCCATCCCGCCGCACGGAGGGGGTGCATCGATGAAGCTTGCTGCTCGTTCCCAGCCGGGCCGGTGGCAGCAGGCGAGGGAGAACGGCGGGGAGGTCCGCCAACGGGCGCTGTCTGAGTGACGCGAGCGGCAAGGGCGGCCTGGCGCTCAGCACGGGCTCGGCGAGCGTCAGCCATGGACGCGGTGGAGCAGTGGTGTGTCGATCGACGGAGGAAAGACTTCAGCGCACCCCTACCTAGCGTGCCAAATGTCGGATTATGGGTTCCGGCAAACCCTTGAGGTTCGAACTCTGGGGTGCGCATGAATATCTCTCTCTCCCTAGCTCGCTCTCGCAATGATCTCAAGGCCTAGCTCACCGAACCCAAGGAACAAGAGACACGAGAGTTTATACTAGTTCGGGCCACTGTTGTGGTGTAATACCCTACTCCAGTGTGGTGTGGTGGATTGCCTCGTGGGCTAAGGATGAACTTGTATAGTGGATGAACAGCCTCCTGAGGGGAGGTTATCTTGAGCTCGATGAGCTGGTGAGATGGCCTTGGCGGAGTGGATCCAATCCAAGATCAGCCGATCCTGACTACGGTGGTGGCTAGTCCTATTTATAGAGGCCCTGGTCCTCTTCCCAAATGATAGGCGGGAAGGGGTCCCACAACGGCCAATTTTGAAGGGAGACAACTAGTACAAGATATCCTTTCAAAAGGTGGTCTTCGCCTGCCAAAGGCTCTGGTGGTGATGCAGCCATGGGCTCCGCGGTGACCTCAGTCCTGCCGTCCTGCTGGTCTTGCTCTTGTTGCACCGATATGGAAACCTTTGCCTGATGCCTCGGGACTCCTCGCCTGCGCTTTCCCCTTTAGCACCAAAGAGGAAACTGGTACTCTGTGCCCGCTGGCGCCCGCCTGGCCTTGGTCATCATGGCTCACGTCACATGAACCTCGCGAGGTGCCCTTTGCATAGATATCTCCGCTCCTCGGGAGCCAGCCTAGTGGGGCCGCCCCTGAGGAGGTCTTGTTGCCATCCGCCTCGCGAGGCTTGGCCCCTCGCGAGGGTCTTGAGTGGTTGCTGCTGAAGGTGGGCCGTACCAGGCCGTTGATGGAGCCACGCTCTGGGCCGCAGGCAGGCAAGTCTGGGTACCCCCGTTCCCAGGATGCCGACACTGTTGGAAGCCCATCTGCTTGAGATTTTCATCACCGTAGAGGTGGGACAATACAGCCCAAGTGCGATCAAAAACTTCATGCAAGTAGTAATGGTTCTTCTTCACAGTGTTTTGCGTGATCGTCATGTTCTGAAGAATTGAACCGAACTGGCGCTTGACCCACTTGTGGTTGCGATCGACCTTCTAATGAAGAATGAGGAGAAGCTCACGATCAGTCATCACACGCAGAGCAGTGGCTTGAGGATATTGCTTTGAAGCATTTGTGGTAGAGTCATGTGTGGCAGAGTCATCATTGGTGGAGTAGAAAGTAGCCTTCCAAAACTGTCCATCCAATGGATGAGTGCCTTCATCAATAACAGCAGCCTTGCCCTTTTCATCAGCTAAGGAAATATTCCTTTTGAGGACTTCAATCGGGGCAAACAGCTGAGGTGATTTTGAAAATCAGCCTTATAGTTGATTAAAGACCTTGATCTTATGAATCTCATAATCTAGGGAGCGTAAGGCTTCAATTCAAAAGGCGGCAGAGCAGCATTGGCCAAAGTCCTCATGAAGAAATCATGATAGTTGATAGGAATACCATGGATGATATTGAATAGCAGATTCTTCATTATGCCAACAACCTCTTCTTCATCAGAGTTGTGGCCCTTGATCGGACTGAGGGTTTTGGTCAATATGCGATGTATAGTTCGTGGCACATAGAGCAATTCCTTGACAAGGAATGTGGTTTCATCAAAACGTGCGTCAATGGTTGGAGAGCTCAGGTTCAGCATAGATGAGCCTTGCACCTTTAGTGGGAGGACTGACTGGGACGGCATGAAGCAATTCAGAGGCCAGTGCTTTGTAGTGAGTGTTTTCAGTCATCCAGTCCAATACCCATGAATTCACATCTTCAACATTTCCAGTGATGAGCAGTGTGGCGAAGAATTGAAGAATGAGTTCTTCATTCCAATCGCAGATGTCGGTGCAGAGATTGAGCAGCCCAGCGTCATGAAGAACACTGAGGACTGGGGTGAAGCACGGTAGAGACTCCATATCCACATGAGGAAGTTGGTCATGGTCAAAGATCTTATCCTTATCAAACAGCGGTGATGAATAGAAGTTCATCTGGCTGGCAGTACAAAAGCGCTTGCGACGAAGTCGAGCAGAGTCATATGGATTGCAGTCAGAGAAGAAATGATGCTCAGCAAAGAAGTCATCAGCCTTGAACTTCTGCTTATTGGAGTGAGGATTCTGTGGCTTGGGCTGAAGATTAGCAGTTGAAGTCTTCACAGCCTCTTGATGCACAACCTCTGGAGCACAGGCTGAGGAATTTCAGGAGCTGTTTCATCAGCAACAGCCTTGGCCTCCATTTCTTCAGCACTAGCGGTTGGAGCTTCTTCAGGGATAGAAAGAAGTGAAGCTTGTCGATCGTCAGAGCCCGTATGAATTTCTTCAGTTTGGACAGGGGACTGAGGAATTTGTTGCAGAGGAGTGGTCAGTGGTGAATTGGGATGATGACTTTCCCAGTAGTCATCATTCATAATCGGAGTTGTAGACCCAATATCCACATCCTCATCTTCTTCATCAATTTCTTCAACGCCCGCCTCTTCAGGTATGAACTGAGGCGTGGGCGATGATACCAGCAGAGTTGAAGGGATATTATCCACTTCAATTTCTTCATCCAACTGCTCTGACATAGCAGCAGAAGGATCTTCTTCATCCGATTCACCAGAAATCACATATTCCTCACCAAAGGGAACAATCTCCTTTGATGGCATGCTTGATATTGGAACAACATCTATTGGGTTTGCATAAGAGCTCGTCAAAGTCTTCACTTTCTTTGGTGCCGAAGACTCTGAGGATGCAGATGCTTTCCTTTTCTTCACTGTTGCCCGCTCCGGAGCTTTGGTATTCTTTGCTTCTGATGCAGAAGGAAGGTTGATGCTTGTCATCTGTGCAAGAGGAGCAGAGGAAATAGGTGCAATTTCTTAAGGTGTAACTGATGCAATTGCCCTGACATGTTCAGTTTCCTCAGGCGCAGTAGCAGATGCTTCAACTGGCCTGGTTTGTTCTTCAGGCGCAACACTAGAGGTTGCCCTGGGAATTTATTCAGAGGCTGGAATTTCTTCAGCAGCCCTGGTGCTCTCATTTTCTTCAACAACCTGATTGTCATCAGCTGTGCTTGCATGTTCTTTAGTAGGCTGAGCAGATGACTCAGGCTGAGTAATTTCTTGTTGCGATGAAGCTGCAACATTTGAGGTAAATCCCTTTGCCATTTTGACGAATCTGACTTTGGCTCCTAGCCAATTTGCACGATATGCATCAAATTCATCACTGAGTGCTTTGATCTTAGTTTGCATTGTCACAAGTTCTTCAGGTGACATTGTCACAACATTCTTCTTCAGAAAATGCGCCTTTTTGTACTGAGCTTTCTTCAGTTGCCTAGCCTTCTCAAACTTCCATTTTTCTTCGCCAATAAAGGTCGTCAACATATGACTTTGGCCAGGTGTGAGATTGAAATCAGGCATAAGAGTGTTAGGGTCCTTGTGCCAGAGGTCTGTGAAGTCAAGGATCAACTTGGGATCCAGCAGAAGAGGCACATTACTGCCTTTGGCTCTAGCGGCCCTTTGCTATCTGTCTCTGATGATTTCAGCCAATTCTTCATCATCAGCTTCGTCTTCACTAGACGGTACTTGAAAGGCGACCTGCTTCTTGTGAGGACTTGGCCTTGTGCCTCGTCCAGCAGTGGCCTTTTTCTTCAGCAACGTTGGGCCAGTTGAGGACTGGGGAGGAGCTGAAGAACTTGTAGATGCTCCTGAAGCAATTGATATTCCAGTGGTCCTTTGGCAAGAGGCAAGATGCACAGGTGCCGAGGACTTTGCAGCAGTTGCTGAGGATTTTGCAGAGGGGACTGGAGCTGCTTTTGAGGCAGAAGCTTGAGGAACAGGCCGTGAGGGCTTTGAAGAGCTTGGTCGTGAGGGCATAGCGGCTGAGGAACCTGGCTTGTGAGTAGGCTTCTTTGGCATGGCCTTCTTAGGCTTGCTTGCAGAGGCCTCAGCAGCGGCAGCAGCAGAATCTTCATTGAATTTCTTCACTGCTTCTTTGGCCATTTTGGCCAACTTGGCTTGTCGCTTGGCCCATTCTCTTGGAAAGTCCTCACCACGCTTGATGCTAGTGGGATTAGCTTCTTGGCCTGGTGCCAATGGAGGTCTTGGGCATGGAGGGTGTACGGCGAATTTCTTCATGTACTTGGGAGTCACATACCTGTACTCCCTCCATTCTCGTGCCCATCTCCTCTCTATCCTCTGAATGCGCACTTTGCGCTCATTCTTCGTCTCCTTGCCATGAATTGCTTCATCAAGAGTGTAATATCCTGCATAGATATCATCAGGGATCTCGAAAGCAGTATTCACTTCTGGTCTCTTGCCTCCCTTCTAAGGTCTTTTGCCATCAGCTATTTTCTTCAACTGAGGATTTTGAACAATAGAATTCTCTAACGAGGTATGCAATTTGTCTTCAAGGAACGCTGCAAATGAGTTAAGTTGATGAGAACCTAGAGATTCAGCAGCGGACATGTGTACATGTGAACAGAGTATAGGTGTGAAAAATTTGGAGAGGTCATATGCGTTCTCAGAAGTTTTTCAAAAGAATCAAGTTTGAGGAATTTGACCAGAGGTGTCTTGAGAAATTTCACTAAGTGGTCTTTGACTTAGGTTCCAGAGTTGTATAGATTGAAAATCCACACAATTGTCCCCGCAAAAAAAGAAAATCCACACAATTGAGGAATCTTGAAGAAAAACGTTGCTTAGAGAAACAAATCAACAACAGATGCAAGTGTGGTGTTTAAGAGTGTGGAAGTTGAAGAATAAACACCTTTTGAAGATTTTGTGGAAATCATCAGAATCAACAAGGGCAGTAAAAATATATTTTATTTACCCTTGATGAAGAACTCGACGAACTGGGAGTTGAAGTTGAGAAGTTCGCCCGTTCAGATCTTCCACGCCCTAACTTGGCAGCGCAAGACAGCTACGGCGGCGGCGGAGTGAAGATTTCCACGGGCGGCGCGAGTACGACGGCGACGAGATCGAGGCAGTGAAGCTCTTCCTCACCAGCGACGATGGAAGGTAGCGGTGGCGCTAGGTCAGAGAGCTCGAGCGAGGGGAGTGAGGTCGAGCGGGGTAAATGAGGTCAGAGGAGGGTGAGGGGTATTTATAGCCGGGGTGAAAAACCACTCGTCAGAGGAAAATGGACGAACGTGCCCCTGACCCTTCTCATCCTAGTGACATGTGTCACCCATGTACTGTGAAGTGGAGGTCGTGTTAGATCATGGGTGATTAGAATAATCTCATCGTGGGATGCATAATGGTTTGAGCGGCAAAAGCCGAAAATTCAGATAAGAATATTTTAAAGTTTCGTTCGCAAATTCTTCAGCTGACAAGGACACAGTGAAGATTTTGAACGGGTTTCAAATAGAACGCACATGAAGAATTTGTGAACAGACTGGGTTGAGTTTAGCATAGAGGGGGACGGGTCCGTTCACATTCACTTAGGTAAAAGTCAACTTGAAGAATTAGCAATAAGTGAATGTTGTAGAGGACAGAATACTCGAATATATATATATATATAGTCAATGAAGAACACAGTCGGAAAGAGTGAAGACTTGCAAAGTTGAAGAATTTGAACAACTAAGGAATTTCAAAACTGAGGAAAAACTCAAATTGAAGATTTTCGACTTTTGTTGGTGGCGTGACCCACGGTATAAGAATGATGATTTCAGACGCCGCGTACAATTGTTGTAGGGCTCTGAGAATCAAATTCTTCGTTAATTTCTTCACACTTAGAGGTTTAGTCTTCATTGATTGAAGAAAAACGTTACTTCGTGTGTTGCACATCTAAGTCATCAATTTTGCATTAGTGTTAGGATGTGTGTCCTTTTCAAAGAACATTTGAAGATTCTAAGATATTTAGCTCACACCGCAACTTGCTAAATCGCTGCTCATCCAAGGGCTTTGTGAAGATATCGGCTAGCTATTCTTCAGTCTTCACGTGCTCAATAGAGATGTCGCCCTTCAACACATGATCTCGAAGAAAATGATGACGAATCTGGATGTGCTTAGTCTTCGAGTGCTGAACTGGGTTATGAGCAATCTTGATGGAACTCTCATTGTCACAGAAGAGTGGCACATTCTTCACATTGATGCCGTAGTCCTTGAGGGTTTGCTTCATCCATAGCAATTGAGCACAGCACGAACCAGCAGCAATGTACTCAGCTTCAGCAGTAGAGAGTGATACGCAGTTCTGCTTCTTCGAGGACCAACATACCAAGGATCGTCCGAGGAAATGGCATGTGCCTGATGTTGACTTGCAATCCACACGATCACCAGCATAGTCAGAGTCAGAATATCCAATGAGATCAAAAGTCGAGCCCTTGGGATGCCATAATCCAAGTGTTGGAGTGTGAGCTAGATATCGAAGAATATGCTTCACAGCCTTATGGTGTGATTCCTTCGGTGTAGCTTGAAAGCGGACACACATACAAACACTAAGCATAATATCTAGCCTAGATGCACATAAATACAATAAAGAGCCAATCATGGAGCGGTATACCTTTTGATCGAAGTCTATACCATTTTCATCATTGCATACATGGCCATTTGTGGGCATAGGAATTTTGACGACTTTGCAATCTTGCATGCCAAATTTTCTCAACACATCCTTGAGGTATTTCTTTAGATATGAAGATGTCGTTGCGCTGTTGACGAATTTGAAGACCTAAGAAGAATTACAATTCTCCCATCATAGACATTTGATATTCCTCACTCATCATATAGGCAAATTCTTCACTATAATGTTGGTTAGTACAGCCAAAGATAATATCATCAACATATATTTGGCACACGAATAATTCATCATCATATGTTTTGGTGAAAAGAGTTGGGTCAAGTGAACCGGGTTTGAAGCCTTTCTTCATGAGTAATTCCTTCAAAGTATCATACCACGCCCGAGGGGCCTGCTTGAGGCCATAGAGGGCCTTATTGAGTCTGAAGACTTTGTCAGGATGGTTAGGATCTTCAAAACCTGGGGGTTGAGCAACATATACTTCTGCCTCAAGCTTACCATTGAGGAATGCACTTTTCACATCCATTTGATATAAGATGATATTATGATGGTTAGCATAAGCAAGCAATATGTGAATAGCCTCAAGTCTAGCAACAGGTGCAAAAGTTTCATCGAAATCAATTCCTTCAACCTGTGTGTAGCCTTGAGCTACAAGACGAGCCTTATTCCTCACCACAAGGCCATTTTCATCTTGCTTGTTGCTTTAGATCCATTTGGTGCCGATGATATTGTGCTTGCATGGGTCTAGTCGCTTGACAAGTTCCCAGACATTGTTGAGCTCAAATTGATGTAATTCCTCTTGCATCGCTTGAATCCACTCAGGCTCCAGAAATGCCTCATCTACTTTGGTGGGCTCTGTGATAGAGACAAAGGCAAAGTGCCCACAAAAGTTAGACAAATGAGAAGCCCTTGAGCATGTGAGAGGACCTGGTGCATTGATGTCGTCGATGATTTTCTCGATCTGCACTTCATTTGCAACGCGAGGATGAGCATGTTGACGACATAGATTGGGGTCAGCATTTTCTTCAGGGCCATTTTCCTCAGGTGCACCAGCATGATGTTTGTCATGATCTAGAATGACTTCTTCAGCAGATTCTTTGGTAGGAATGACATCCTCAGTAGCCTTGAACTTAATGGATTCCTCAGGTGACATTTCATCTAGCACAGGAGGTAGGTGCCCTCTTTGCGAGCCGTTAGTTTCATCGAACCGCACATCTATAGTTTCAACAACCTTGTGGTGAAAGGTGTTGAAGACTCTGTAGGTGTGCGAGTCCTTTCCGTAACCAGCATAAAACCTTCATGTGCTTTCGGTGCAAATTTAGAATTGTGATGAGGATCTCTAATCTAACATTTAGCACCGAAGACTTTGAAATAACTCACATTGGGTTTCTTGTCAGTGAGGAGTTCACATGAGGTCTTTTTGAAGAATTTGTGAAGATATACCCTGTTGATGATGTGGCATGCAATATCAATTGCCTTAGCCAGAAGCGAGGAGGCGTCTTGTATTCATCAAGCATAATGCAAGCCATCTCAACAAGAGTCCTGTTCTTGCGCTCCACGACGCCATTCTGCCGAGGAGTATAAGGAGTAGATAACTCGTGAGTAATACCAAGTTCATCAAGATAGTCATCAAGACCAGTATTCTTGAACTCGGTCCCATTTTCACTTCTAATGTGCTGGATCTTCACACCAAAGTTTGTTGAAGCCCTCGAGGAAAATCGTTTGAAGACTTCCTGCACTTCAGTTTTGTAAGTGATGATATGCACCCATGTATAACGAGAATAGTCATCAACAATAACGAAGCCATATAAAGATGCAGTATTGGTGAATGTGGCATAGTGATTAGGGCCAAAGAGATCCATGTGAAGCAATTCAAATGGACGAGTGGTAGTCATGATAGTCTTTGAGGGGTGCTTTGACTTGGTCATATTTCTAGCCTCGCAAGCTCCACACAGATGGTCCTTGAGGAATTTGACACCCTCGATGCCAATGCCATGCTTCTTCTTCACGAGTGTGTGCAAGTTCCTCATGCCAGCATGACCCAGTCGTCGATGCCATGACCAGCCCTCTGAAGCTTTTGCAAGTAGACATGTGGCAGGTTGTGGTCCTGTAGAGAAATCAACAATATACAAGTCTCCTCTCCTAAAGCGTTCGAAGACTTTGGAATGGTCAACTTCCATGATCACAACACAACGATACTTGCCAAAGACAACAACCATATCAAGATCAAAAAGCACTAAGACAGACATGAGGTTGTATCCTAGGGACTCGACAAGCATGACTTTGTCCATGTGTCGATCCTTTGAGATCGCAACCCTACCTAGACCCAATACCTTGCTTTTGCCTTTGTCAGCATAGGTGATATGCTTCAGATGAGATGGAGATAAAGTAGTGTCCATCAATAAGTTCCTGTCAGCGGTCATGTGATTTGTACATCCACTGTCGAGGACCCACTCAATAGCTTTGGGTTGATCATCCTGCAGATGAATTAGTGCATCTTACGAATTCATATACTTCATCAGTGAAGAATATGACATCAAATTCATCAGATCAATTTCATCAAGCAATACAACATATATAGCAGTATGAGGACGTGAGAAATGAAAATTCATTTCTTCATGATTAGCTTGCGTCCTTTCAAGCCAATTCAGGTCTCCAGCAAATTCATCAGACGTTCAAGTTCGTCTGGAGACCTGACCCTGCATAAGAGATTAGTTCTTTTTCTTCATCACCCACATCTGGAGGGGTGGCAAAGATTTCATCCTTCTACGAGCTCCATAAGAGAAAGGTGGCATAGAAGCCAGTCCACTTTGTTTCACAAAAGAGGGATTAGAGTAAGCATATGAATAAGCAGAGAAATTCTTCGAGGACTTATGAACATAATGATTTGAAGAATAATGCACATATTCATAGCCCTTAGGCTTTCCCTGCGAAACAGAAGTGTTAGCACGATGATGTTCATATGAGGATTTTGATCCATATGAGGAATTTGATCTACGTGAGGAATTTGGTCCATATGAGGACTTGGATCCATATGAAGAATTTGGTCCATATGAAGAATTTGATCCGGGGTTCCTATTCTTCACAGGTGGTGTCATGATGACATTCACCTGAAGACTTTCAAGGCACCTTTTGGAAACCCAGATTTTCTTCATAGGCAGACCATTCCTGCAGTTAGTGCCAATATCTAGCAAATACTTCACCATTCTGATTTTTGAACAGTTTATTGTTGGAGTCAAATGACTCATCAGAAGAATATGAAGATTCACATGTAACGCCAGATGAAGTGGAAGGATCTACGGGAGGTCCTTTCGCAGCAACCCATGAGGTTTTGGGATACTGCTCAGGTTTCCAGTAGGTCCCATCAGCATTGAGTTTCCTCTCAAAGGAAATACCCTCTTTCCTAGGGTTCCTGTTGACGATCTGCTTTTTAAGCACATCACAGGCTTTTGTACATGCCTGTCACATACAATTCCTTCAACCTTGCATTGTGAGTGATGCTAGTGGCATCCTCAAATGAGGGATTTGTGATAACAGAGACAGTTGAAGAATTTGCAGCAATAGAAGCATTTGAACTTTCAGGTGAAGAATTAGCAGATTCACGTTCAATGCATTTCAAACATGGTGGAATGAATTCATCCTGAGCGGAACTGATCTATTGAGAAAGCAATGAATCACGTTCCTTCTGAAGATCTTCATAACTCACCCTTAGCTTTTCAAGATCTTGCTTTCTTTGAAGAAATTCATAAGAAAGCTTCTCATGATCGGCTAAGAGAGTGTTATGATGATTTTGAAGGTTGTCAAACTTATACTGAAGTCTCTGAAGATTGTCAATCAGAGTTTGAGTTCGATCCATTTCTTCACCCAACAGGTCATCGCTTTTGTCTAGCATATTTTGAACCTTTTCACAAGCCTTTTGTTGCTTTACATCAATCTTAGCAAGTTCAGAATAGCTGGGCTTGAGATTTTCATCAGATTCATCCTCACTTGATTCAGAGGAGGAGTATTTGAGTACCTTGGCACCTTTTGCCATGAAGCAACACGTGGGAGCATAGTCATCATCATAGTCGTCAGCAGAGTTGGGGAAGTCATTTTCCTCAGAGTTGAAGATGGACTTGCTGACGAAAGCAGTAGCGAGGGCTAGGCTCGCCACACCAGAGTCTGACTCCTCCGATGCCTCCTCTTCCTCATTTTCCTCAGATTAAGCTTCAGAGTCCATTTCATTGCCAATGAATGCCCGAGACTTTTTGGAGCTGCTCTTCTTGTGAGATGAAGACTTCGAAGATTTTGACGATGAGGACTTTGAAGATTTCTTCTTCTTCTTTGAGTCATCAGAACTGTAGTCCTTGTATTTCTTATTCTTTGATTCCTTCTCCCACTAAGGACAATCGATAATGTAGTGACCAGGTTTCTTGCATTTGTGGCAAGTTCTCTTCTTGTAGTCACGGGATGAGGAATCTGATCTCATGTCATCACCTCTTGAGGATTTACCAAAGCAACCACGCCTGGAGAACTTCTGGAATTTCCTCATGAGAATTGCTAGCTCTTGACTCAGTTCTTCAGGATCACCAAGGCTGGTACTAGAATCCTCACCTTCAGATTCAGAGACTGCCTTGGCCTTCAGTGCGCGTGATCTGCCATAGCTCGGTCCATAGAGATCTCTCTTCTCAGCAAGCTGGAACTCATGAATATTTAGCCTCTCGAGGGTATCAGCAGGATTAAGTGACTTGTAGTATCCATGTTCTTGAATCATCAGTGCAAGAGTGTCAAATGAGGAATCAAGCGACCGCAGCAATTTCTTCACCACCTCATGGTCGGTGATGTCAGTGGCACCAAGTGCTTGAAGCTCATTTGAGATGTCAATGAGGTGATCGAAGGTTTGCTGAACATTTTCATTGTCGAGTCTTTTGAAGCGGTTGAAGAGATTGCGAAGAACATGAACTCGAGAGTCATGTTGGGTTGAGACTCCTTCATTGACCTTGGACAGCCTATCCTAGATGAGCTTTGCTGCCTCCAAAGCACTCACTCTGCCATACTACCCTTTGCTTAGATGGCCACAAATGATATTCTTTGCTTGAGAGTCGAGTTGCTTGAATCTCTTCACATCAGCAATGTTAATTGGAGGAGTGACGAAGGGAATGCCATTTTTCACAACGTACCAGAGATCGTTGTCAATTTCCTCAAGATGCATTCGCATCTTATTCTTCCAGTAGGGGTCGTCCGTCCCATCGAAGGTAGGACACCCAACCAAGACCTTGATCATGCCTGCAGTCAACATAACTAGAACTCCAGGTGGTTAGACCAAAATCACACAGAACAAGGGAGTGCCTTGCTCTGATACCAATTGAAAGTGCGTTATATCGACTAGGGGGGTGAATAGGCGATTTTTAGAAATTCGACACTAAGGAATTTCAAGGTGAGGAAATTCCTAAGCAACGAACTACTTAGCAGCAGAATAAGTACTCAGATGCAAGCGTAACAGAGCAGTAGCGTAGTCATCATGATGAAATGAAAACAAGCACAGAGTACAAGTAGCATGTAAGCAGGATAAGCAGGTTGAAGACAAACTGACTGAAGAAATAGGATTGATGAAATTGAGAAAGTCTTCAGTCAAAGTCCTCAAACAGTAACGATCAGATACTTCAACACAAGAATGAGGAAATGAAAGGGTTGAGGAAATAGAACCAGTAGCTTGGTGAAGACGATGATTTGGTAGACCAGTTCCAACTGTTGTGACAGTCGTATGTCTGGTTGGAGCGGCTAGGTATTTAAACCTGAGGACACACAGTCCTCACCATATTCTCCTTGAGCTAAGATCACACAGACATCACCCAATCACTCGTGGTAAGTCTTCAGGTGACGTCCAAACCTTCACAGACTCGGTCACTCGGCGATCCACAATTTCCTCTTGGATGCTCTAGACCATGACGCCTAACCGTCTGGAGGATGCACAGTCCTCAAAGGTAACAAGCATCGGTTCCACACAAGAACAATCTCTTCAGTGATGCTCAATCACGTTGGGTTTGTAGGTGTTTGGGTTTGGGTTTTCCTCACTTGATGATTTTCGCTCAAAGTCCTCGGAGGATGGGATGCTCTCAATGACAAGTGTCAGTTTCTCTCGGAGCAGCCAACCAACTAGTGGTTGTAGGGGGGGTCTATTTATAGCCTAGGGAGCAGTCTGACATGATAAGACATAAATGCCCTTCAATGATATGACTGTTAGGTGGGTAGATATTTTGGGATAGCTGGCGCGTAGCACAGCAATGGCCGGATATTTGAGTATCAAATTCCTCAGGGCTATCATGTTCCTCACTTGTAGGCAATCCGCACTGGCGAATTCCTAACTCCTTAGTCAGAACAAATTCCTCGGAGAATAGAAGATCTTCGTCTCTGTCACTAAAGAAATTGACTGAACTATATGATATTTCCAATGGCCTCACTCGAAAGGATTGGGTAGGTGTAGGATTTTGAGATGAGCATCACTTGGAAACTTTTCCTTAGTTTTACCTCGACCCCCTTTAACAGTACGGTGTTTCCTATGACTCAAGAAAGAGAAAATGAAACTAAGAAAACGAAAGTCTTCATGCTTCATAATGCTTGCATGAATATCAAGTCTTCACGGTCACACCAATTTCTTCACTTTCAAAGTCTTCAGAAAACTAAAGTCTTCAGCTAAAGACATTCATTTTTAGGGGTCGACTTTCATTGTAAATATCAAACTCCTCATAGGCTTATAGACCCGTGTACACTCACAAACTCATTAGTCCCTTAACCTATAAGTCTTTAATACACCAAAATCACTAAGGGACACTAGATGCACTTACACAAACATAGGCATATAGTTGAGGTAGGACTTGCTCTCCTAGCCAGTGCCTCCATGCCTCTCAAATTTTGGGACGAGGCATTTCTTACTGCACTTCATCTCATCAATATGCTACCCAGTCGTGTCATCAACAATGAAACGCCCATGCAACGACTACTTCATACTCGACCAAACTATAACTCTCTTCGTGTTTTTGGATGCGCTTGTTGGCCAAACCTTTGTCCCTATAATACTCGCAAACTCATGTTTCGCTCAAAACAATGTGTTTTCTTGGGTTATAGTGCGCAACCCAAAGGTGTCAAGTGCCTTGATGTTCCTACAGGTCGAGTATATATTTCTCGTGATGTGGTCTTTGATGAAACAGACTTCCCTTTTGCTCATCTACATCCTAACGCCGGTGCCCTACATCGCCAAGAAATCCTTCTACTACCACCTCATCTGTCTGGTTTTCATCAAGGGAACGACAATTGTACTGACCACTTGACTAACTCTTCTAACCGTGCAAATGAGATTTGTGACGACGCAGGCTCAAGTGGTGAAGGAACAGAAAACAATTTGGCGTCAAATGGTGAAGAAAATGGCCAAAATGGCCCATATCCCCCGCTACATGACATGGCTGCTCCTGAATCTGCCTCGGGAATGGCAGTGTCAGCGCAGGCGCGATCCTCTCCGGGATCGGAGCGCTACAACATAGAATCCATGCTAGGAGCGGCTGCTCGCCAACCCCCGCCTGCCGCGTCCTCACCTGGGGGGCCGTCATCCACGCACGCGTCGCCATCAGGGGACCGGCCGACCACACGGTTTGGCTCGGACCCACGGGTCTACGTCAGGCGGACAGTGCACCAGCCCGCTGCAGGCGCGGGATCCCAGCCTGATCCAGCTAGCTCGCCTTGGTTTTCTGCGCCATCCACTGAAGCTTCGCCCACATATATGGCCAGAGAAGATCCAGCAGCGACACATGTTACAGCAGCAACCTCGGGATTGCCTAGATCCTCTGGCCAGGAGCATTCTATGGGATTTTCTGCTCCTGGATCATCTACAACAGTCTAGCAACATACTACACCGCCACGTACAAGACTTCGAACATGGGTAATTCAACCTGTAAATTATAAACTTAAATTTTGCTTGGCATGTTCAACAGGAGAACCTAGTACTTTTCAAGAAGCAAGTGTGGATCCCAAGTGGAGAAAAGCTATGGAGGAAGAGTTCCAAGCACTTTAGAAAAACAAGACATGGCACCTAATTCCTTCACATCGAGGTAAAAATTTAATTGACTGCAAATGGGTGTTCAGGATAAAGAGAAAGTCAGATGGTACAATAGATCGTTACAAGGCTAGACTTGTTCCTAAAGGATTCAAACAAATGTATGGCATAGATTATGAGGATACATTCAGTCCTGTTGTTAAGGCTGCTAGTATCCGTCTTGTTTTGTCTATTGCCGTATCTAGAGGCTGGAGTCTCAGATAGCTACATGTGTAGAATGTGTTTCTTCATGGTGTTCTGGAAGAGGAAGTGTACATGAAACAATCTCCTGGGTTTGAAGATAAGAATAATCCTTTTCATGTGTGCAGGCTTGATAAATCTCTTTATGGGTTGAAGCAAGCCCCTAGAGCATGGTACTCACGTCTGAGTTCAAAGTTGCAAACACTTGGTTTTGTTCCTTCTAAATCTGACACATCACTATTTACTTACAACAAGTTCAAAACATCCATATTTGTGCTTATATATGTTGATGATATCATTGTCACAAGCTCATCAAATGAGGGAGTAACTACATTGTTAAAGGATTTGAATTCAGAATTTGCCCTCAAGGATCTAGGTGACCTGCATTACTTCCTTGGTATTGAAGTCAAGAAAAACAAGGAAGGTGGTCTTCATCTTTCCCAAGAAAAATATGTAACTGATCTTTTGAATAGAGCTGGATTGCAGGGCTGTAAACCATCACCAACACCATTGTCCATTTCATAAAAACTCTCTCTTGCTGAAGGAGAACTCCTGAGTCAAGAGGATGGTACTAAGTATAGAATTTTGGTGGGTGCACTTCAGTATTTGACTCTCACCAGGCCTAATATTTCCTTTGCTGTCAATAAGGTTTGTCAGTTTCTGCATGCACCAACTACAACTCATTGGACTGCTGCCAAACGTATACTGAGATATGTGAAAAATACTTTGAGTATTGGCCTAACCTTTAGCAAGTCATCATCCACACTTGTTAGTGCATTTTCTGACTCTGACTGGGCAGGTTGCATAGATGATAGAAGATCAACATGTGGTTTTGCAGTCTTCTTTGGACCTAATTTGATCTCATGGTGTGCAAAGAAACAAGCCATAGTTTCCAGGTCAAGTACTGAGGCAGAATACAAAGCATTGGCAAATGCAACAACAGAGATTATATGGGTCATGTCCATGCTTAAGGAACTTGGCATATGTCACACACCAACCCCATGTCTTTGGTGTGACAATCTTGGTGCTACATACCTATCTACTAATCCTATCTTTCATGCAAGAACCAAACACATAGAGATTGACTATCATTTTGTGAGGGAAAGAGTTGCTAATAAGGAGTTGCAGATTCGGTTTGTTCGTTCAAAGGACCAACTTGCAGATGGTTTTACAAAAGCCTTGGCCACACGACCGTTTGAGGAATTCAAGCGTAATCTTAACTTGGGAAGTTCAGATTAAGGGAGGGTGTTAAAGATATATGATGGCAGCTATTACGGATATATGATGGCGGATGTTATGGATGTCTAGTTAAAAATCAAGATTAAACATACACGGTTTATTAGAAGTTGATGCCTATAACTCTATTCTTTAACTCTCTTGTAAACCTCCGTGTTTCTCTCTTACTCTCAACGTGCTATGCACAATTGTAACAATCAAGTGTATGCATTTATGGGATAAGCCCCATCCTATGAATATATAATATGCGGGCTCTCCACCAGGAGAGTTGACCAATATGCCCAGCTATAGTTGCTTTGGAGCTACATATTTGTGTTCATCTTTTTAGCTGAGTAGAAACCATGAAATGTGTACAGGAGCCTACTGATGTGATCGGAAGTTTCAAAAGGGATCGCACACAGAAAATTACCTATGTTTGAGTCCTCATGGTTGAAGTAAAACCCTATGGGACTCCATTGACGCCATCATCATAGGTCTTCACTCCACTGCCACCGCGTTGGCGGCACCACCCACGGAGTCGGATTAGCACCTAGTTTCTCTTTTTGTTTGGGGCTTGTTATGCTGTGCCCTCAGCTGCACTTGATACTTCTCTTCCCTCTCCTTTCTTTGGACTTGAATTTGGGATGTTGTTGGATGCTTGGTGTTGTTGCTTTATAATATAAAGCGTGGGAAAACCCTTTTTCATAAGTAACACCCTACTTCTAGTTTTGCTTTAATTGATTGTGAGAAAAACACCGTGTGTGAGGGGTGACGGTGTCCTGCACTAGGGGATACCAACCCAGTTGGCCCACAGTCCATGGGCCGGACTTACAGCCCACCGTTCTTGTAAAGGAAGGATTCTGGAGGCCTCGCACTCTAGCGTGATCAAGGGGGACTCTGCCGAAGACTTGACAACCGACCATGTGTAACCCTAGGTACCCCCTGTGAGGGCTTGATCTCGATTCACTTGCTCATGGCGAATTTGATTACATGGAGAGGGGAATTGAGGAAGAAGGAGCAGTCTGCTCACGCTATCACACACACACCCTTGCTACTAGCCATTTTCCAGCCGCCTACCTCCTACCTACCACACTCGGTACATATATAAGCATGGCCAGTTAGGCCCATTCTGGCCCAGCGAGCTGAGCCGGCAGGCGAGGCTCCCTCTTGGGCTGTTCTTCAGTTTGAATTGCCGGTTGGCACTTGCCTAGGTCGCTGACAATCCCTCCTCCCTTAGAAACGGCTTGCCCCCAAGTCGGTGCTCTTGGAAACTTCTGCTGCAGTGTCACTTTGTCTTCCCAAGTAGCCATGTCCACTCGTAAGTCACTCCACTTAACCAACACTTGCACAATGGAGTCTGATCCTCGCCGGACAACACGTTGTTGTAGCAGTTGCTCTGGGCACTGGAACTGATCTTCAGGTGAAGGAAGGCGAGACATCACCTCACAGTCTGGAGTAAGAACCTTCTTGAGCAATGAGACGTGAAAAACTGGATGTACTTTGCTAGTCGGTGGTAGTTTCAGCTTGTATGCCACCTCTCCGATTCGTTCCAGTATTTCAAACGGTCCATAGAACTTAAAAGCGAGCTTATGATCAGCTCTTGCAGCAACTGAAGATTGCAGGTAGGGTTGGAGCTTCAAGAAGACCTGATCACCCACTACAAAGACACGATTAGTGCGGTGCTTGTCTGCCTGACTTTTCATCCGCTGTTGTGTGCAAAGTAAATGTTGCTTAACTGATGCTAGGACCACACTCCGCTAATCAATCCACTGTTGGAGATCAGATGACTGGATTGTCTCATTGGCAGACAGGCCAAAATGACACGGGCCGTGTCCATAGATAATTTCAAATGGTGTTTTGCCCATAGCAGAATGATAGTTTGTGTTGTACCAGAACTCAAAAAGAGAAATCCATTTTTCCCAACGGGAGGGGTGTCCACTGACAAAACAACACAACAAATATTCCACCTGTTGGTTGACATGTTCAGTTTAGCCGTCAGACTATGGATGACGGGCTGAGCTCATGCGAAGTAATACGCCATACTTTTGGAACAACTCACTCCAGAATTTGCTGGTAAATTTTTTGTCCCGATTAGAGAAAATTGATTGGGGCATACTTTTAAGTTTGTAGATAGAGTCAATGAATGCCTAAGCAACAGTTTCAGCAGTAAATAAATGATGCAGAGAGATAAAGAGGTTGTACTTATACAATTTATCAATGATCACCATTAAGCAATTGAAACGGCCAAATGTTGGGAGATCCTCGACATAGTCCATTGTAACCATCTTCCAGGGGAGATCAGACATGGGAAGTGGTTGGAGCAGACCAGATACGGAATATGCTCCGGCTTTGCTTGTTGATAGATGAGACACTATTGCACATAAGATTTGATGAAACCACGCATGCCCTTCCATCAGAACAGTTGCTGTATACGTTTATATGTCACTGGGAATCCAGAGTGCCCCCCCAAGCGGACTATCATGGAATGCAGCCAGAACTTTGTTATGGAGAGAAGGATCACAACCAATCCAAACATATTTTCCCATTCCGAGGACACCAACTTTCAGAGAATATTTACTATCAGATGGAGGTGACACTGATAGTTTCTGAACCAGTTTAGAAGAGAATGGATCAACTGAGTAACTCTGAAGAATATCATCTAGCCATGCAGGCTGAGTAGAAGAAATATACTACAATTCTGGCAGAACATCATGAGCATTTGGTGGTCTTCCAGATAAGGAATCGACAGCAATGTTATCAACTCCTTTTTTATACTCAATGGTATACTGCAAGCCCAACAATTTAGTTAATGCCTTCTGTTGCCACCTAGTGTGGAACCTTTCTTCAGTAAGGTAAGCCAAACTGCGCTGGTCTATTTTAATGACAAAGGAAGCAATTTGCAGATATTGTCTCAATTGTTCAACTGCCAATAAAATAGCCAAATATTCTTTCTCATAAACAGATAGTGTTTGGTTTCTGGGTCCAAGTGCTTTGCTAACATAAGCAACAGGGTGACCATCCTGCATCAGCACTGCACCTATGCCCACATCACAAGCATCCGTTTCTATAACAAATGTCTTATAGAAATCTGGCAGTGCCAGAACAGGTGCTGAGACCAGGGCTTGTTTCAAAATAATAAAAGCCTGCTGTTCATTAGATGTCCAGTGAAATGGCACTCCCTTCTTCAATAGATTAGTCAATGGTTTGCTCAACATTCCATACAGAGAGATAAATTCTGTAATATCCAGAAAGGCCAAGAAATCCCCTGACTTCCCTAGTAGACACTGGAACTAGCCACTCTTGAGTAGCTTATATCTTGGCAAGATCTGTAGCTACTCCTTGACCACTGATGATATGTCCTAGATATCCAATTTGAGTTTGAGCAAAGGAACATTTATATAACTTGTCTTGCCACTAGTGCTGTAATGACAATTTCAACACTTCTTCTAAATGTTGTAAGTGCAATGCGTAAGAAGCACTAAAGACCAGTATGTCATCAAAGAAAACCACTGCAAAGTGTCTAAGACATGGAGAGAGAGAGTATCATTCATAGCAAAACTGAAGGTATTGGGTCCACCAGTAAGACCAAAAGAGAGCACCAAGAACTCAATGACCAATGTGAGTTTGAAAAGCAGTTTTGTGTTCTTCTCACATTTCATCAGCTCTGGGATCTAGTTTAGAAAACCAATAGGAGCCTGCTAATTCACCCAACAGTTCATCAATGACAGGTATTGGTTATTTTCTATTGACAGTAATTGCATTAAATTTTATATAATCAAATACATGTCTCCATGTTTTATCTTTCTTCTGAACCATGATCATAGGGGAGGAAAATGCACTGTTGTCGTATCTGATGATGCCAGCTGCAAGCATTTCCATTTCATCTTTTAATGCACGAGCAATCCTATAAGGTCTGCTAGAAATTGGCTGAGCCCCAGGAACTAAGGGAATAGTGTGATCATATTTCCTTCTTGGGGGATGGCCAGTGGGAGCTGCAAACACAGGTGCAAATTGCTCCAGCAACTTCTGGATTTCAATAGGCAGTTCTGATGTTCCTGTGTTATCAGTTGTAATCAATGCTGAAAGCTCCACTAAGGCAAACAACTAGGGCACTGCATCTTGACCTAGTAATGTTACTAGAGCATCTTGCATCTGGAAGGATATCCAGTGTGCTGCCCATTCTACTTGCATAGGACTATGTGAAGCCAGCCAGTCCAATCCAAGTTTACCATCGTAAGATCCCAGTGGAAAAACTCTGAAATTGTTTACAAACTCATGGCCATGACAAAACCAGCGCCCATCTAGCAGTTGGTGATTACAAGGAACTAGACTAGGCCACCTTAACCATGCTGACTGGTACGGAAGACACTCCCTGAAGTGTGTCAGCAACAGTACAATCTACAAAGGAATGGGTACTGCTAGAGTCAACCAGGAAAATCAGTGTGTGTCCCTGCATTTTAACTTAGAGCTTCATAGTGGCTATTGCAGGAGCTGAAAGATCACCTAAAGTTACTGCAGAAATACATATTGCATTAACCTCATCAGTAGCAGTTTCACCAGAATCACTGAAATCAGCAGGCATGCTTTGTACATAATCAAGCATATCTTAAACCACGTGTAGTTGCACTTCTTGTTTACAACGATGTTCACGGGCCCGTCGCTCACCACATATGAAACACAAACCTTTAGACTTTCTGTAAGCTCTCAACGCAGCCCATCTGTCATCCTGGCGATTTGGTTCTGCAAGTTTTCTCTCTTCTGCAGGTTTGCTGACAGACTGTTTGGTAGCCTATAACTGTGCAGACCTTTTGTTCCCAGGGGTGACATTCAGTGTATGATCTCCTAGCACTTCAGACAACAGGGCCAACGCATAAACTGAATCTAAGTCCTCTAGTTGCTGTATACCAACTATCAGCCGAATAGATGGTGTCAATCCTTCCATAAAGCGGGTCACATAATGAACCGTGTTTGGATGTGTCTCGTATGCTGTTAATTGATCATACAGTTCAGAGAAACGCTCAACACATTCCTCAACCGAGCTAGTCTGACGAGTATCGAACATTTTCCGCAAGAGATTCTGATGCTTGTTCCTACCAAATCTGGACTGCAATAAGGAACAAAATTCAGACCAGTTATCTTGAGGAGACCTTCGCTGAACTGATTCTAACCAACGTGCCACAGTACCCTCAAACTGAGCAGATGCAAATGAGATCCACTGATGCGATGGAGTATTCCAGAGCCTCAAGTAATCTTCACAGCATGTCTGCCACAGTTTTGGATTGGAACCATCGAACCATGGCAACTCAATCCAAGGACCATACCCCAGAGGATCAGCAAACGGGCCGCAAATTTTTTAGCAACCTGGATGAGCTGATGTGACGAGATCTGATCTGAAGGCATACCTCGCGCTGGTGGTGGTACATACTTCGGTGCCGCTACTCGGAGCTCGTTGTTGGGAACCCTCCGATCCTCCTGATCCGCCACTCATGGGCGCGCCCTTGGAAGACACGGGTGGGGCTCTCAGGGACGAGGGGGCGGTCGGGAACGGCGCAGTGACTCGATCTGCACCAATCTCGCCAAGAAGTTCGTCAAGGTCCACGCCGATGGCGAGCTTGACGTTGTCGATGCGGCCCGATTGTTGATCCAGCTTGCTGTCGAGCCTGGTGATGGACGAGACCATCTCCTCGCTATGCTATGTTGAGCTCTTGGAGAGCGCATCATCGAAATCGGCCTGCAGAAGCTCGTAGATCGCCTTGGTCTCCAGGGGAATTTTATCCATGGCTTCGGCGCGGCAGCAATCGGCGAGCTTGGTGTGGCGGTGGTGAGCCGGAAGTTCGAGGGCTGGACGGCTCTGATACCAGATTGTGAGGGCTTGAACTTGAGTTCACTTGCTCATGGCGGATTTTATTACATGGAGAGGGGAATTGAGGAAGAAGGAGCAGTCTGCTCACGCTATCACATACGCACCCTTGCTACTAGCCGTTTTCCAGCCGCCTACCTCCTACCCACGACACTCGGTACATATATAAGCATGGCCGATTAGGCCCATTCTAGCCCAGCGAGCCGAGCTGGTAGGCAAGGCTCCCTCTTGGGCCGGTCTTCAGTTTGAATTGCCTCTCGGTGCTTGCCTGAGTCGCTGACACCCCCAATGCCTATATTAGCTGGATGGTTTAGTCCATAGAGAGGATAGTCACAACAACCACCTATACTGAGGGTTAGAACACAACCTACGATCTCGATGTAGATCAAGCTTGTACTCAATACACAATCATCAATACAATCAAAGGAGGACATAGAGTATTACCTCTTCGAGAGGGCTCGAACCTGAGTAATACTATCTCCTTCATCTCCTGTTACCCATAGATCCGAGATCAACAGCTTGGGACCCCCTACCCCGAGGTTTGCCGATTTTTAGTACCGACATTGGTGCTTTCGTTGAGAGTTCCGCTGTGCGATCGATAAAGGATTAATGACTCATCTATAGATCAACTAGAACACCAGCTGCGGTGACATCTTCATCCCCCGCCAACTCTTCGCGTTCGGCAGCATTGTTCTGCACGCACGCCGATTTGAGGGGTCATCTCACCCAGAATGAAAATTTCGCTCTGGACCAGGTTGTTACGTTTGGTAGTTTGGAATACACCATGGACGCATGTGGGGAACTCGTCCTTCTGGCTGGATGCCCGGTCGAGTCAAAAACCCTTCGACCACCACGAGTTCGACCTCGGAGCCGGCCTTCTATCCGTGCTACGGATCGGATCCCCCGGTTGATCCAACCTCAACCCTAGAGCCGATCGTTGTTGTGCGGAGTGTGGATCGTATCCCCTCATTAGGTTCTGACCTCGACCCACACACGAATAGGGACCCTGCGTGAAGGTCGGATCCAATCTACCCAGTTGGCGGTTCGGTATCAGCCCCAGCCGACCAACATGCCGAGGTCGCATCAAGCGACCCATAAACCAGACTTCAGATCTGCCCGCCGCTTAGCCAGGCCATGAACTTCGAGGACCTGTCTCACCTTAATGAGATGCTGGATCACATTCAGAGGATGTCAATCTCAAACAACCAGACCTTGGTCTACAACAAGATCAGACTTAAAGCTGACGACAGGGAAATTTACGTCCCACCCACCACCCACCTAGTCGCCACAGTTGATGACTTAACCAACGTGTGGAACTACGCCTCTGAGGAGGCCACCGACATGGATGAAGATGTCAGCATCACACTCAAAACGGCCACACCCTCAGCTCATACGAACAGATGGACCACAAAACGTCTACTTATGACGTATATATGGTTGATACCCCCATGAATCCTTTGAAATGCCGATGCCGGCGCCCGAAAGGTACCGGCGGCATCACCAACGGTCACAATATGGGTGCTACTGAGAACAGCGCCACGGATAACAGTGTCGATAACTAGGGAGAGGACATTCAAGCCTCCCCAGGAAGGCAGAATAGCCCAAGAGGAATGCCCGAACACGAGAACCCGGACGATCTCGTCGACGGGGTTGACAACAACTATTTACCAAAATCCGAGGAGGATGAGAGCTTCGGACCCGAGGACTATATAGTTCCCGAAGACCCTACGAACAAGAGCGGCTCAGACGGCGCTTGGTGGCCACATCCAGGAGTATGAAAAAGAAAATACAACAGTTGCATGCCGATCAGAACAAGCCCAACGATAAGTGGGTGGAGGTTCTCGCAGCCGAGCAAGACCTCGAAGAACGGTGAGATACCGCATCCAAATCCTGCCCACGCCGACGTTTGCTGCCAGAATTCGATGACGAGGTAATTGACAACATGCTCTTGACACGTGGTCATGCCGACCAGCTTGACCGACCCCCTAGAGGGTGCGACTGGCCAACAGGGGAATACAGGAATCCCCAAACAACAAAACACCATTATGGCAAGGATCCTGTTGACTACCCAGAGCCCTACGACACACGTAGAAGGATAGAAGAAATTGATGGATCAAGAGGACATGCGCCAGCCGAAATTGATCACTACGAGGCCTGGTTGGACAAGCACGACATGGCTCAGGAACAGGCTTACACACAATGTCTCCCGACGTCTGACACAATGCGGCTCAGTTTTGAGGGCCCACTCACCCGATCTGTTTCACGGACGAGGTGATAGAACATCAATTCCCGGACGGGTTTAAACCCATAAACATCAAAAAATACGACGGAATGACTGATCCAGCCGTATGGATCGGAGACTTCCTCCTCCATATCCACATGACTCATGGAGATGCCCTCCACGCCATCAAATACTTGCCGCTCAAACTTAAAGGACCAGCAAGGCTTTGGCTTAACAGCGTGCCTCCTGATACGTCTCCGTCGTATCTAGTTTTCCTAATGCTTTTGCTCTTGTTTTGGACTCTAATTTGCATGATTTGAATGAAACTAACCCGGACCGACGCTGTTTTCAGCAGAACTACCATGGTGTTGTTTTTCTGCAGAAATAGAAGTTCTCGGAATGAAACAAAACTTTTTTGAGAATTATTTTACAATAAAAGAAAAATACTGGAGCCAAGAACCACCGGAGGGCCCCCCCTGGCTGGGCACAAGACACCAGGGCGCTCCCCCTGGCACGCCCTGGTGGGTTGTCCCCACCTCGTGGCGCCGCAGACCCTAATTCCGACGCTATAAAATCCTATTTTTGGAGAAAAATCAGGGAGAAAGATACATTGCGTTCCCGATATGGATCCGCCGCCACCTCCTATTCTTCATCGGGTGGCCAGATCTGGAGCGCGTTTGGGGCTCCAGAGAGGGGAATCTTTGGTCTTCATCATCACCAACCCTCCTTCATCACCAATTCCATGATGCTCCCCACCGGGAGTGAATAATTCGTTCGTAGGCTCGCTGGTCGGTGAGGAGTTGGATGAAATTCATCATGTAATCGATTTAGCTTTGTTCGGGCTTGATCCCTAGTATGCACTATGTTCAAAGATTGATGTTGTTATAACTTTTCCATGCTTAATGCTTGTCAATTAGGGCCCGGTGCCATGATTTCAAATCTGAACCGTTTATGTTTTCACAATTATATCTATGTTCTAGATCCGATCTTGCAAGTCATATTCACCTATTACGTGTTATGATCCGTAAACCCGAATGCGACAATAATTGGGTACTTTCCGGTGATGACCGTAGTTTGAGGAGTTCATCTATTCACTATGTGTTAATGCTTTGCTCCGGTTCTCTATTAAAAGGAGGCCTTAATATCCCTTAGTTTCCTTATGGACCCCGCTGCCATAGGAGGGTAGGGCAAAAGATGTCATGCAAGTTCTTTTCATAAGCATGTATGACTATTTACGGAATACATGCCTACATTATATTTATGAATTGGAGCTAGTTTTGTATCATCCTAGGTTATGACTATTATATGATGAATATCATCCAACAAATTCACCGATCCAATGCCTATGAATTTTCAACATATTGTCCTTGCTAAGTTACTACTGCTGTTGCTACTATTATACTTGCTACAAAATCATTGCTACCACTGTTACCGTTACTGCTACTGTTACCACTGCTATCAAAACTATCATACTACTGTGCTACTGATCACTTTGCTGTAGATATTTAATCTCCAGGTGTGGTTGAATTGACAACTCAACTGCTAATATTTACAAATATTCTTTGGCTCCCCTTGTGTCGAATCTATAAATTTGGGTTGAATACTCTACCCTCGAAAACTGTTGCGATCCCCTATACTTGTGGGTTATCAAGACCTTTTTCTGGCACCTTTGTCGGGGAGCATAGCTATATTTTTGAGTCACTTGGGATTATTATCCATTTATCATTATGAAGAATCTGAAGGATGCAAAAACCAAGATCGTTCCCTCTAGGACGAGGGGAGGTAAGGAATGTTGGGAATCGTAGCATAATTTAAATTTTTTCTACGCTCACCAAGATGCATCTATGGAGTCTACTAGCAACGAGGGGAAAGGAGTGCATCTACATACCCTTGTAGATCGCGAGCGGAAGCGTTCCAATGAACGTGGATGACGGAGTCGTACTCGCCATGATCCAAATCACCGATGACCGAGTGCCGAACGGACGACACCTCCGCGTTCAACAGACGTACGGTGCAGCAACGTCTCCTCCTTCTTGATCCAGCAAGGGGGAAGGAGAGGTTGATGGAGATCCAGCAGCACGACGGCGTGGTGGTGGATGTAGCGGGTCTGGCAGGGCTTTGCCAAGCTTCTGCGAGAGAGAGAGAAGTGTTGCAGGGGAGGAGGGAGGCGCCCAAGGCTGTAGGTTGCTGCCCTCCCTCCCCCCCTTTATATAGGCCCCCTGGGGGGGCGCCGGCCCAGGGAGATGGGATCTCCAAGGGGGGGCGGCGGCCAAAGGGGGGAAAGGGGTGCCTTGCCCCCCAAGGCAAGGGGGAAGCTCCCCCCTAGGGTTCCCCACCCTAGGCGCATGGGGGGAGGCCCAAGGGGGGCGCCCCAGCCCACTAAGGGCTGGTTCCCTTCCACTTTCAGACCACGGGGCCCTCCGGGATAGGTGGCCCCACCCGGTGGACCCCCGGGACCCTTTCGGTGGTCCCGGTACAATACCGGTAACCCCCGAAACTTTCCCGGTGGCCGAAACTTGACTTCCTATATATAATTCTTCACCTCCGGACCATTCCGGAACCCCTCGTGACGTCCGGGATCTCATCCGGGACTCCGAACAACTTTCGGTTTTCCGCATACATATATCTCTACAACCCTAGCGTCACCGAACCTTAAGTGTGTAGACCCTACGGGTTCGGGAGACATGCAGACATGACCGAGACGCCTCTCCGGTCAATAACCAACAGCGGGATCTGGATACCCATGTTGGCTCCCACATGTTCCACGATGATCTCATCGGATGAACCACGGTGTCGAGGATTCAATCAATCCGTATGCAATTCCCTTTGTCAATCGGTATGTTACTTGCCCGAGATTCGATCATCGGTATCCCAATACCTTGTTCAATCTCGTTACCGGCAAGTCTCTTTACTCGTACCGCAATGCATGATCCCGTGACTAACGCCTTAGTCACATTGAGCTCATTATGATGATGCATTACCGAGTGGGCCCAGAGATACCTCTCCGTCACACGGAGTGACAAATCCCAGTCTCGATCTGTGCCAACCCAACAGACACTTTCGGAGATACCCGTAGTGCACCTTTATAGTCACCCAGTTACGTTGTGACGTTTGGCACACCCAAAGCACTCCTACGGTATCCGGGAGTTGCACGATCTCATGGTCTAAGGAAAAGATACTTGACATTGGAAAAGCTCTAGCAAACGAAACTACACGATCTTTTATGCTATGCTTAGGATTGGGTCTTGTCCATCACATCATTCTCCTAATGATGTGATCCCGTTATCAATGACATCCAACGTCCATAGTCAGGAAACCATGACTATCTGTTGATCAACGAGCTAGTCAACTAGAGGCTTACTAGGGACACGTTGTGGTCTATGTATTCACACATGTATTACGATTTCCGGACAATTCAATTATAGCATGAATAATAGACAATTACCATGAACAAAGAAATATAATAATAACCATTTATTATTGCCTCTAGGGCATATTTCCAACAGTCTCCCACTTGCACTAGAGTCAATAATCTAGTTACATTGTGATGAATCGAACACCCATTGCGTCCTGGTGTTGATCATGTTTTGCCATAGGGAGAGGTTTAGTCAACGGATCTGCTACATTCAGGTCTGTATGTACTTTACAAATATCTATGTCTCCATTTTGAACACTTTCACGAATGGAGTTGACGCGACGCTTGATATGACTGGTCTTCCTGTGAAACCTGGGCTCCTTCTCAAGGGCAATAGCTCCAGTGTTGTCACAGAAGAGAGTCATCGGGCCCGACGCATTGGGAATCACCCTAGGTCGGTAATGAACTCCTTCATCCAGACTGCTTCCTGTGCTGCCTCCGAGGCTGCCATGTACTCCGCTTCACATGTAGATCCCGCCACGACGCTTTGCTTGCAACTGCACCAGCTTACTGCTCCTCCATTCAAAATATACACGTATCCGGTTTGTGTCTTCGAGTCATCCAGATCTGTGTCGAAGCTAGCGTCGACGTAACCCTTTACGACGAGCTCTTCGTCACCTCCATAAACGAGAAACATATCCTTAGTCCTCTTCAGGTACTTCAGGATATTCTTGACCGCTGTCCAGTGTTCCATGCCGGGATTACTTTGGTACCTTCCTACCAAACTTACGGCAAGGTTTACATCAGGTCTGGTACACAGCATGGCATACATAATAGACCCTATGGCCGAGGCATAGGGGATGACACTCATCTTTTCTATATCTTCTGCCGTGGTCGGGCATTGAGCCTTGCTCAATTGCACACCTTGCAATACAGGCAAGAACCCCTTCTTGGACTGATCCATACTGAACTTCTTCAATATCTTGTCAACGTATGTACTCTGTGAAAGACCAATGAGGCGTCTTGATCTATCTCTATAGATCTTGATGCCTAATATATAAGCAGCTTCTCCAAGGTCCTTCATTGAAAAACACTTATTCAAATAGGCCTTTATACTTTCCAAGAATTCTATATCATTTCCCATCAACAGTATGTCATCCACATATAATATGAGAAATGCTACAGAGCTCCCACTCACTTTCTTATAAACACAGGCTTCTCCATAAGTCTGTGTGAACCCAAACGCTTTGATCATCTCATCAAAGCGAATGTTCCAACTTCGAGATGCTTGCACCAGCCCATAGATTGAGCGTTGGAGCTTGCATACTTTGTTAGCATTCCTAGGATCGACAAAACCTTCCGGCTGCATCATATACAACTCTTCCTTAAGGAAGCCGTTAAGGAATGCCGTTTTGACGTCCATCTGCCATATCTCATAATCATAGTATGCGGCAATTGCTAACATGATTCGGACGGACTTCAGCTTCGCTACGGGTGAGAAAGTCTCATCGTAGTCAACCCCTTGAACTTGTCGATAACCCTTAGCGACAAGTCGAGCTTTGTAGATGGTCACATTACCATCTGCGTCTGTCTTCTTCTTAAAGATCCATTTGTTTTCTATGGCTCGCCGCTCATCGGGCAAGTCTGTCAAAGTCCATACTTTGTTTTCATACATGGATTCTATCTCGGATTTCATGGCTTCTAGCCATTTGTCGGAATCCGGGCCCGCCATCGCTTCTTCATAGTTCGAAGGTTCACCGTTGTCTAACAACATGATTTCCAGGACAGGGTTGCCGTACCACTCTGGTGTGGAACGTGTCCTTGTGGACCTACGAAGTTCAGTAACTTGATCCGAAGCTTCATGATCATCATCATTAACTTCCTCCCCAGTCGGTGTAGGCACCACAGGAACATTTTCCCGCGCTGCGCTACTTTCCGGTTCGGAAGGGGTGACTATCACCTCATCAAGTTCCACTTTCCTCCCACTCAATTCTTTCGAGAGAAACTCCTTCTCTAGAAAGGACCCGTTCTTGGCAACGAAGATCTTGCCCTCGGATCTGAGGTAGAAGGTATACCCAATAGTTTCCTTAGGGTATCCTATGAAGACGTATTTTTCCGACTTGGGTTCGAGCTTTTCAGGTTGAAGTTTCTTGACATAAGCATCGCATCCCCAAACTTTTAGAAACGACAGCTTAGGTTTCTTCCCAAACCATAATTCATACGGTGTCATCTCAACGGATTTCGACGGAGCCCTATTTAAAGTGAATGCGGCAGTCTCTAAAGCATAGCCCCAAAATGAGAGCGGTAAATCGGTAAGAGACATCATAGATCGCACCATATCCAATAGAGTGCGATTACGACGTTCGGACACACCGTTTCTCCGAGGTGTTCCAGGCGGCGTGAGTTGTGAAACTATTCCACATTTCCTTAAGTGTGTACCAAATTCGTGACTTAAATATTCTCCACCACGATCTGATCGTAAGAATTTTATTTTCCTGTCACGTTGATTCTCGACTTCACTCTGAAATTCCTTGAACTTTTCAAAGGTTTCAGACTTGTGTTTCATTAGGTAGACATACCCATATCTACTTAAATCATCGGTGAGAGTGAGAACATAACGATATCCTCCGCGAGCCTCAACACTCATTGGACCGCACACATCGGTATGTATGATTTCCAATAAGTTGGTTGCTCGCTCCATTGTTCCGGAGAACGGAGTCTTGGTCATCTTACCCATGAGGCATGGTTCGCACGTGTCAAATGATTCGTAATCAAGAGACTCCAAAAGTCCATCTGCATGGAGCTTCTTCATGCGCTTGACACCAATGTGACCAAGGCGGCAGTGCCACAAGTATGTGGGACTATCGTTATCAACTTTACATCTTTTGGTATTCACACTATGAATATGTGTAACATCACGTTCGAGATTCATCAAAAATAAACCATTGACCAGCGGGGCATGACCATAAAACATATCTCTCAAATAAACAGAACAACCATTATTCTCGGATTTAAATGAGATCCAGATACAATTTTCATGCTCAAAGCTGGCACTAAATAACAATTATTGAGGTTTAAAACTAATCCCGTGGGTAGATGCAGAGGTAGCGTGCCGACGGCGATCACATCGACCTTGGAACCATTCCCGACGCGCATCGTCACCTCGTCCTTCGCCAGTCTCCGTTTATTCCGTAGTTCCTGTTTTGAGTTACAAATATGAGCAACCGCACCGGTATCAAATACCCAGGAGCTACTACGAGTACTGGTAAGGTACACATCAATTACATGTATATCACATATACCTTTGGTGTTGCCGGCCTTCTTCTTGTCCGCTAAGTATTTGGGGCAGTTCCGCTTCCAGTGACCACTTCCCTTGCAATAAAAGCACTCAGTCTCGGGCTTGGGTCCATTATTTGACTTCTTCCCGGTAACTGGTTTACCGGGCGCGGCAACTCCCTTGCCGTCCTTCTTGAAGTTCTTCTTACCCTTGCCCTTCTTGAACTTAGTGGTTTTATTCACCATCAACACTTGATGTTCTTTTCTGATCTCTACCTCAGCTGATTTCAGCATTGAATATACCTCAGGAATGGTCTTTTCCATCCCCTGCATATTGAAGTTCATCACAAAGCTCTTGTAGCTTGGTGGAAGCGACTGGAGGATTCTGTCAATGACCGCGTCATCCGGGAGATTGACTCCCAGCTGAGACAAGCGGTTATGCAACCCAGACATTCTGAGTATGTGCTCACTAACAGAACTGTTCTCCTCCATTTTACAGCTGAAGAACTTGTAGGAGACATCATATCTCTCGACCCGGGCATGAGCTTGAAAAACCAGTTTCAGCTCCTCGAACATCTCGTATGCTCCATGTTTCTCAAAACGCTTTTGGAGACCCGGTTCTAAGCTGTAAAGCATGCCGCACTGAACGAGGGAGTAATCATCAGCACGTGATTGCCAAGCGTTCATAACGTCTTGGTTCTCTGGGATTGGTGCTTCACCTAGCGGTGCTTCTAAGACATAATCTTTCTTGGCTACTATGAGGATGATCCTCAGGTTCTGGACCCAGTCCATATAGTTGCTGCCATCATCTTTCAGCTTGGTTTTCTCTAGGAACGCGTTGAAATTGAGGACAACGTTGGCCATTAGATCTACAAGACATAGTGTAAAGATTTTAGACTAAGTTCATGATAATTAAGTTCATCTAATCAAATTATTTAATGAACTCCCACTCAGATAGACATCCCTCTCGTCATCTAAGTGAAACATGATCCGAGTTTAACTAGGCCGTGTCCGATCATCACGTGAGACGGACTAGTCAAGATCGGTGAACATCTCCATGTTGATCGTATCTTCTATACGACTCATGCTCGACCTTTCGGTCCTCCGTGTTCCGAGGCCATGTCTGTACATGCTAGGCTCGTCAAGTCAACCTAAGTGTATTGCGTGTGTTCCGAGGCCATGTCTGTACATGCTAGGCTCGTCAACACCCGTTGTATTCGAACGTTAGAATCTATCACACCCGATCATCACGTGGTGCTTCGAAACAACGAACCTTCGCAACGGTGCACAGTTAGGGTGAACACTTTCTTGAAATTATTATAAGGGATCATCTTACTTACTACCGTCGTTCTAAGCAAATAAGATGCAAAAACATGATAAACATCACATGCAATCAAATAGTGACATGATATGGCCAATATCATTATGCTCCTTTGATCTCCATCTTCGGGGCACCATGATCATCTTCGTCACCGGCATGACACCATGATCTCCATCATTGTGTCTTCATGAAGTCGTCACGCCAACGATTACTTCTACTTCTATGGCTAACGCGTTTAGCAACAAAGTAAAGTAATTTACATGGCGTTATTCAATGACACGCAGGTCATGCAAAATAATAAAGACAACTCCTATGGCTCCTGCCGGTTGTCATACTCATCGACATGCAAGTCATGATTCCTATTACAAGAATATGATCAATCTCATACATCACATATATCATTCATCACATCTTCTGGCCATATCACATCACATAGCACTTGCTGCAAAACAAGTTAGACGTCCTCTAATTGTTGTTGCAAGTTTTTACGTGGTTTGTAGGTTTCTAGCAAGAACGTTTTCTTACCTACGTATGACCACAACGTGATTTGCCAATTTCTATTTACCCTTCATAAGGACCCTTTTCATCGAATCCGTTCCGACTAAAGTAGGAGAGACAGACACCCGCTAGCCACCTTATGCAACTAGTGCATGTCAGTCGGTGGAACCTGTCTCACGTAAGCGTACGTGTAAGGTTGGTCCGGGCCGCTTCATCCTACAATGCCGCCGAAACAAGAAACGACTAGTAGCGGCAAGAAGAATTGGCAAACTCAACACCCACAACTGCTTTGTGTTCTACTCGTGCATAGTAACTACGCATAGGCCTGGCTCATGATGCCACTGTTGGGAATCGTAGCATAATTTAAAATTTTTCTACGCTCACCAAGATGCATCTATGGAGTCTACAAGCAACGAGGGGAAAGTAGTGCATCTACATACCCTTGTAGATCGCGAGCGGAAGCGTTCCAATGAACGTGGATGACGGAGTCGTACTCGCCGTGATCCAAATCACCGATGACCGAGTGCCGAACGGACGGCACCTCCGCGTTCAACAGACGTACGGTGCAGCGACGTCTCCTCCTTCTTGATCCAGCAAGGGGGAAGGAGAGGTTGATGGAGATCCAGCAGCACGACGGCGTGGTGGTGGATGTAGCGGGTCTGGCAGGGCTTTGCCAAGCTTCTGCGAGAGAGAGAGGTGTTGCAGGGGAGGAGGGAGGCGCCCAAGGCTGTAGGTTGCTGCCCTCCCTCCCCTTCCTTTATATAGGCCCCCTGGGGGGGGGGCGCCGGCCCAGGGAGATGGGATCTCCAAGGGGGGGCGGCGGCCAAAGGGGTGCCTTGCCCCCCAAGGCAAGGGGGAAGCTCCCCCCTAGGGTTCCCCACCCTAGGCGCATGGGGGGAGGCCCAAGGGGGGCGCCCCAGCCCACTAAGGGCTGGTTCCCTTCCACTTTCAGACCACGGGGCCCTCCGGGATAGGTGGCCCCACCCGGTGGACCCCCGGGACCCTTTCGGTGGTCCCGGTACAATACCGGTAACCCCCGAAACTTTCCTGGTGGCCGAAACTTGACTTCCTATATATAATTCTTCACCTCCGGACCATTCCGGAACCCCTCGTGACGTCCGGGATCTCATCCGGGACTCCGAACAACTTTCAGTTTTCCGCATACATATATCTCTACAACCCTAGCGTCACCGAACCTTAAGTGTGTAGACCCTACGGGTTCGGGAGACATGCAGACATGACCGAGACGCCTCTCCGGTCAATAACCAACAGCGGGATCTGGATACCCATGTTGGCTCCCACATGTTCCACGATGATCTCATCGGATGAACCACGGTGTCGAGGATTCAATCAATCCGTATGCAATTCCCTTTGTCAATCGGTATGTTACTTGCCCGAGATTCGATCGTCGGTATCCCAATACCTTGTTCAATCTTGTTACCGGCAAGTCTCTTTACTCGTACCGCAATGCATGATCCCGTGACTAACGCCTTAGTCACATTGAGCTCATTATGATGATGCATTACCGAGTGGGCCCAGAGATACCTCTCCGTCACACGGAGTGACAAATCCCAGTCTCGATCCGTGCCAACCCAACAGACACTTTCGGAGATACCCGTAGTGCACCTTTATAGTCACCCAGTTACGTTGTGACGTTTGGCACACCCAAAGCACTCCTACGGTATCCGGGAGTTGCACGATCTCATGGTCTAAGGAAAAGATACTTGACATTGGAAAAGCTCTAGCAAACGAAACTACACGATCTTTTATGCTATGCTTAGGATTGGGTCTTGTCCATCACATCATTCTCCTAATGATGTGATCCCGTTATCAATGACATCCAACGTCCATAGTCAGGAAACCATGACTATCTGTTGATCAACGAGCTAGTCAACTAGAGGCTTACTAGGGACACGTTGTGGTCTATGTATTCACACATGTATTACGATTTCCGGACAATTCAATTATAGCATGAATAATAGACAATTACCATGAACAAAGAAATATAATAATAACCATTTATTATTGCCTCTAGGGCATATTTCCAACAAGGAACTGCCATCACACTCCGCATTTGATTCACGTTCTGTTTTGAGTAGACTTGCAACACCACCACTTGCTATTAATCCTGATATGTCGCAAGTTATTGATGATGCTACTTCTACTATGAATGCTACTCATGATGATGCTAGTACCTTTCTTGATGATAATATGCCACAAGGTGAATTTCTTGATGAACAAATTGCTAGAGCTAAAGATATTGAGAATGCTGAAACTGATGAAATTATTGAAAATGATGAAGTACTTGAAACTAAATATCTTGAAACACCTTTTAGACCTAGCTCTCCTAGATATGAATTGCCTAAGATACCTGAAGGTTATGTTATGGATGAGGAGATAGGTAGATGAGAAGATTCTCTACTATTTACGAATCATAACATGTAATAGGTGAATATGACTTGCATGATCGGATCTAGAACATAGATATAATTGTGAAAATATAAATGGTTCAGATCTTGAAACTAAATTTCTTGTATGCAACGATAGAGATTATCTTAAGAAGTTACTATGCAAACTGAAAGAAAAATCTTTGAATGCTAGAATGAAATGTGATCCTAAGTTTGCTACTTCACCTATCTTTGTTACCGATAATGATTATGAATTCTCTGTCGACCCAGAGTTAACTACTTTGGTTGTATCTGATCCTTTCCATGGCTATGAAACTAAAACTGTTGTGGCACATCTTACTAAATTAATGATATAGCCACCCTATTTGCTCATGATGAGAAGATTCTATTAAAGGGTGATGCTACTATTATATGCTCAGGTTATTTCCATTCTCATTAAAGGGTGATGCTAAGATATGGTACAATACTCTTGCTCTTGTTTGTGTGCATAGTCCCTAGGATATGATTTACTACTTCTCTGAAAAATATTTTCCTGCTCATAAGAAACAAGCTGATTTACAGGAAATGTTTAATTTTGTGCAAATTGAAGAAGAGAGTCTCCCACAAGCTTGGGGGAGGCTTCTCCAATTGCTTAATGCTTTGCCTGATCATCCTCTTAAGAAAAATGAAATACTTGATATCTTCTATAATGGACTAGCCAATGCTTCTAGGGACTTCCTAGATAGTTGTGTTTTTAGGGAACGAACTGTTGAACAAGCTGAGGAATTATTGAATAATATGTTGAAAAATTATGATGATGTAATGACCCGACCTCAGACGGTAAAGTCTCTGTGCTTAAGTGCCATCCCTGGATCGGTATGCTGACACACACAGTACTCGAGGATTTATAACAGAGGTAAATCACATGTATGAAGTAACGTAAATACTATTACCTCAATCCATATAGAGGAAGTATCAACAAGGTTGTGGATTCCCATCAACACCAACGGCAAAGTTGAGTGTAGAAATTGTAACCCTAACGTATCACTTACTCGTCGTAAGATATCCTGCAACATGAGACGTTGCAGCCACAAAGGGTCAGTACATTGAATGTACTGGCAAATTCACACCATAGGGTAATGATGAATAGTAACTATCACTACATGCATATATGGCTGGTGGAGGCTCTATGGTTATAATGTTTTGCGAAAAGCCAATTTTTCCCTACTGCAAACGAATATATTTTATTTAAATACACATTTATTTGAAAATATTGAGAAGGTATATCCCCAACTCAATCCCAAAATAATAATCATTAACCCAATCAAATTAATTTAAATAGAGTGTTGAGATCAACATGATAATCCAAGAACCAGATACTCAAGATGTCCATAACCGGGGACACGGCAATCATGATTAGTTTGTACACTCTACAGAGGTTTGCGCACTTTTCCCCACAAGACTCGATCTCGTCCGTTGGATTTCTCACACTTCAAGGTGTTTGAGAAACGGATGACCGAGACACAGTCTTTCAGAAGCATTAACTCTAACCTCGGGTAGACAGTACCAACCTACATCCCCTACATCTGCTAGCCTGCCACTGGAAGAGGTCATGCAACATACTCAACTATGCTAGAGCCCATAATAGCCTGTGGCTACACACGGAAGTTTCTAGCATGAATAATCTTATGATCCCTTTGAGCCTGGGTGGCGAACCATAGGATGATCACACGGTATAACCCCGGGATCTCCTAGGACAATACTGGTATATCCTCAGGTGTCCGGGCAAGTCCACTGGTATATCCCCAGGGTGCCCCTACCAATCCACCCAGATGTGTATTAAAGTAGCCACCTTAAGTTGAACCTTAGTTAACAATAATCTCTCACATCTTTCATGAATTCTCTCAAACCAATCCACGTCTACGAGCATAGCATGGCAGTATGAGCATAACGTAAAAGTAACTCCCAAGGTTTGAATGCAGGACAATAGGTTCCTACCTCATCAACTACTTCCCAAAACCCACATATTAATCAGATCCTACTCATGCAATGTTTGAGGGTGAAACTAATGCATAAAAACTGGCTATGAAAGGGATATGATCGAAGTGTGAACTTGCATGTACTGATGATGAAGATGACTCGCACTCATAACTCCTGATAGTTCTACTCGTCACACTCCGGTCAATCTATCGTAAGCAAGAAGTAGTAACCACACATAAGCAATCATGCAAAAGAATCGGAAAGAACGAAGAAGAAAATTCAGAAAACATCAAAACCAAGCAAATAACTCTTGCAACATAAAACAATTTCTAACAGTACCAAAATCAGGTGAATTTTGCCTTATCAGAAAGTTTAGGTCAAGAGCTTCGATCTGCAAAAAGAATCAACTAAATCGGAGTTATAAAACTCAAGTTATGATCAAAAGAAGTTTGAATTCAAATATGATCTAATTCAAATTTAAAATTTAAAAAACATGTTTAAGTTGTTTTACTGGATAGAGGGGATCATAACGAAGAAGTGGGCGTTGGTTTCGTTGGATTTGGATAAACGGGCTAAAAGTTGTGACCGTTTGAAAACCAGGGGCTAATCTATAATGAAAATAATCACAGATAGGTCCCTGGCCGAAATTAAAAAGAAAAAAGAAAAATTCTACCGAACGAACGTTCGCTATAGAAACTAAACCAACGAACTCGTTCGCTCCAGAGGCTTAACTAGCGAACGTTTGCCAATTAGTGAATAACGGTTTAAAAAACAAATCCTAATCTAATCCTATCCATCTACCCTAGATCGGACGGACGGGGTGTAGCGGTGGCTTACAGCTGTGGTGGAGGTCGCCAGCGACGGAGAAGACGGCGGCGGTGGCGTCGGTGGTAGTCGGGGTGGGATCTCCGGTGGCCCTCCGGCTCAGGCGAATCCACAGGAAGGTGCAGCGCGTCGAGGCGAGTCCGATGGTGGTGGCGGCGTCCGGCTGCGGCGCCGGAACGGCGCGGGGCGGGACGACGGAGTTGCGGCGGCGCCGGCGAACTTCGAGAGCTCGGTGTACTCGATCCCGAGGGGAAAAGAGAGGGATTTTGATGGGAATCGGACGAGGGGTGTCTAGGGATTTATATAGGGGTCCTAGCTTGCGCGCGGGGTCATGGAGATAGCGCCCCGGGAGGATTTGAGCGGCGGTGCTCGGCGTCGTGCTCGGGCAAGAGTCCTGCGTCGTGGGGAAGAAGAAGAGGCGGGCCCTGCTGTCAGCAAGACAGGGCGAGCGGGAGGGGATCGGACGACCGGGGCGGAGGCGGTTCGCGCGAGGGAGAGGCCATGGGCCGATTCGGTTTGCTGGGCCGTGGGGCGGAGAGAGAGAGAGAGAGAGAGAGAGAGAGAGAGAGAGAGAGAGAGAGAAGAGAGAGCAGTGCTGGGCTTCGGCCTGGCACTGTTCGAAGAGTTTTTTTTAATAAGCATTTTTCCAGACAAACAAAAATAACAAAAACAAAATAAATAAAAAATATATTATATAAGCATATAATATATCAAAATTTTCAGAAAATGATTTTCTATAGCATGGACATTTTTCTAGCATCAAATAAAATCTACAGGAATTCAAATAAATCAAACAGTGCTACTGCTCTAATAAAATCCAATAAAAATCATTTTAAAAATACCAAAATACATTCAAATTTATTTCTCTCCAATTTTCTGATGTAGGGAATCATTTTACCCATTTTCCATATATTTTATTTTTGGAGAAAAATAATTTGAATATAACCCAAATAACTCCAAATTGAAAATAATTTCAAAAGGACTTTAAATTTGATTCTTTTAAACTTCCAACTCATATTTCATATGTTTTGAAGAAGTCATTTTATCTTCTCTCATGAAAATCATTGAGTTGCATAAAGTTTCTGAATTGGAAATATTTTCCAAAAGGAAATTCAAATCTTTTCAAAAACCCTTTTCATTTATTTAAATGGAAGAAGTCATGTCCTCTTCTCTCTAGGGTTTTGTATTTGAAAATAATTTGAATGCACGGAGATCGTAAATACAGAATGAAAGTTTGGGAAAGTCCTTTTATTCCCTCTCATTTAACTTTCAAAAAGTTTCGAATTTCACTCAATTTCACACAAGCAACCACACCACAATCAAACAATCAATCAAATCTATTAATTTAATATAACATTCCAAAATTTAGAATTTTGGGATGTTACAGATGACTGGACTCTTCCTGAATCACCACCTAAGCCCGCTTCAAGGCAGAGGGGTATCTTATATCTAAGTCCTGAAGATATGCAGGAGGCAAGGAAAAGTATGAAGGAAAAAGGATTAAAGCATAGGATGTAAATTTTTTACCTCCTATTGAAGAAATACATGGACTTGACACACCACCACCAAAGGTGGTAGAGGTAAAATCTTTAATGAAATTTGATGAAAGTGACAACCCTTACAATAAACATCCTAGTCAATGCCTTTATGAGTTTGACAATTACATTAGGAAGCAAGATCACTTCAATGAAAATGTTATGAAACAATTGAAATATAATTCTAATATGATTGGTCTCTTGGGTGACTTGTTGTTTAGAATTACTAATGATGTAAGAGGTGTAGGAAAACATGCTTCTATGGTTCAAACTCAACTAGGACAAGTTGCTAAATCTCAAAGAGAGTTGCTTAGTGAAATGAATAATAATATGAATGACTTTGTTGTTAGAGTAGCAACTAGAGGAGGTAAAATGACTCAGGAACCACTTTATCCTGAGGGACACCCTAAAATAATTGAACAAGACTCTCAAAGAATTAACACTGATGCACCTAGTCCTTCTAATAAGAAGAAGAAATAGAAAAATGATAGGACTTTACATACCTCTAGTGAACCTGAAATAGAAAAACCTCTTGAAAATAATAATGATGTTTCTATCTTTGATGTTGAAACTCAATCTGGTAATGAACATTCATCTAGTGATAATGAAAAAGATAATGATGATGTTCATGAAGGCACTCAACCAGACATTGACAAACAACTAGATAATGATGTTGAAATAGAACCATCTGTTGATCTTCATAACCCACATCCTAAAAATAAAAGATATGATAAAAGAAACTTTGTTGCTAGAAAACATGGAAGATAAAGAGAACCATGGGTTTAAAAATCCATGCCCTTTCCACCTAAACCAACTAAGAAAAAAGATGAAGAAGAATTTGAACGCTTTGCTGAAATGCTTAGGCCAGTCTTTTTGCGCACTCGCTTGAGTGATATTTTAAAGATGGCCCCTTATGCAAAATACATGAAAGACATCGTCACTAATAAGAGAAAGATACCAGAAGCTGAAATATCCACCATTCTTGCTAATTATTCTTTTAAGGATGGAGTACCTAAAAAACTTGGAGATCCAGGAATACCAACTATACCTTGCTCCATCAAAAGAAATTATGGTAAAATTGCTTTGTGTGATTTAGGAGCTGGTGTTAGTGTTATGCCTTTCTCCTTATATAAAAGACTTGATTTGAATAAACTCACACCTACCAAAATATCTTTGCAAATGGCTGACAAATTCCATACCTATTGGTATTTGTGAGGATGTGCTCGTTGTTGTTGCAAATGTTACTATATTAACTGAATTTGTTATACTTGAGATGCCCGAGGACGAAAACATGTCGATTATCCTTGGTAGACCCTTATTGAATACTGTAGGGGCTGCTATTGATTGCAATAAAAGCAAGATCACTTTTCATATCAATGGTAATGAACATACAGTGCACTTTTCGAAGAAACAATTCCAAGTGAATGGTATTAATGCTATTGAAAAATCTTCGACACTCACTATTGGAAGTTTCCAACTACCTCTACCTACTGCCAAAAAGAAATATGAAATGCTTATTGTTGGGGACATGCATATCCCCGTTGAGGTAACTTAGTGTTTTACGAAAGTTCTTCGATTTCATGCTAATCAAAGGTGGTTGTTAATAAGACTTGATCAACCTTATTAATGGATCATTTTTGAGAGGTATGAAGTTGATGAATTTAGTAAGCACAACCTTCTACTCCCAACTTTTGTTTTCTATTTTTTTAGTTAAATAAAATAAAATGCCATGGTTTGTCTGTTTTCTGAATTTCCCGTGCAATAAAAAAATGACCCAAAAATAAAAGTTCTCAGAATGCCCTGAAAATTTAATACGATTTTTTCTGAATATTTTTAATTTTTGGGTGCAGATAACATCAGAGGGGGGGGGGGGTGCACCTGGTGACCACAAGACACCAGGGCGCTCCAGCAGCCCCAGGCGCGCCCTGATGGGTTGTGGTCCCCATGTGGGTCCCCTCACTTACTTCTTTAGCCATGTCATCTCCTACCTCCAAAAAAATCACCATAACTCTCTCTCTCTCTCTCTCTCTCGTGTTCTTGCTCTCAAACTCGCGGGTTTCGATCTCTTTGCTCCAAGCTCCGTTTCCGAAACTGTTTTGGGGGAATGCTACTTGGTATGTAACTCCTCCGTTACTCCAATTAGTTTTTGCTTTAGTGGTTTATATTTTGAATAATTAGCTACTCTTTGTGCTGTTGTAGATGAGCTTGCATGTTGAATTATTAGAGTTCTAAGTAGTTTGAATGCTTAATATGGCCTCTATGCATCCTTATGAGTAGTTGCTATCAATCTTGTGAGGTTTTGTTGACAAAAAATTTGTGTCCCAATTTTTTTTCAGAAATCATTCGCAAATAAAAATGCAATTCTTTCGGAGTTCTTTGAGGAGGAGGTCTACGGAGGCATCATCTAGTAGTGGATCGATACGTCGGTCTTATGTTGAACCAAGCGCGAGCGAAATGCGGGATGCGGTTATCGATCATGCTTATGGTCGTGTAACAATTTCATGGTGAGCACATGTATTAAGGAAGCATTTGAGGAATATGTTCAAAACGCGAGCTCGGTCCCTACATCGAGGATAAGTGCATTCTGCGTCTCAACCTCACAGAAACGTTAACTAAGAAATTTAAATTTCATCCACGTGAGTCTAGAGTTTCATTTAGTCTTTATAACCATCCATGTACCATGCCTCTAGAGATGTTTTGTAATGCCTGCAAAATTCCATATTGGGGTTCGCTAGATGAGCCACCAAGATCTGAATATGAGTCAATTTTACTAGTCTTTGCTACGGTGAGGATAGAGGAGTGACACAAGATAGAATAAAAACTATTCATTTCCCATGAATTCAATACTTTGCACTGTTTAATGGCAAATGCATTGTAGGCAAGCAAGATTGTAGCACACTATGTGCCCCTGACTTGAGCCTCATACACACTGCTCTGACCAAAATTAAACGCTATAATCTTGGAGTGATTGTTGCACGAAGGTTGCAGCACAACAACGGTACTGGTTATTTTTATGGTGGGATTTATGCTTCTCGTTTAGCTAGAGAGGTTGGTGTAACACCTCTGCCTGGTGACCCGATCCTACCTACTCAGTACTTAGACTTCGATGCCATGAATCGCCATAAGTTACTTACAGGCACGCCCACTAATTATACTTATATAACTTGAGGTTTAATAAGAAACCTATTGTACCGGTTGTTTTGCCTACACATGTTCTTTTTGATTATCACATCAAAAGAAGATATTATGTCTTGGAGAACGAGGCTCGCGCGTACAATGCGGAGGTTGAGGCAGCCAGATAGGCTGAGGTGGTCACACCAAGAGCCTCCATGAGCTATCACTCAAATTATTATCCAAGGCGTGGCTGGTGATTACCAAGCTAGGCCAAAAGCTTAAGCTTGGGCGAGTACGTATTCCCACCGACATTACATTCATGTTCACACATTTCATTCCAGTTGTCAGTATTCATTGTATTATCCATGCTTGATTTATTTCCTCGCTTTCTTCTTGTGTGTTTGAAAAACTTTGAGAAAATAAAAATGTTTCTTCTTCTTTTCGGTTTTATTTCTAGTTTAATTACTTGTAGTATTAAAAAGAAGGAACCCAAAAAGATTTTGAGATCCTTCTTTTTGCTTGTTGGGAGCTTTCCCGCGTAAATAGTTTTTCTCGTTCTTGCTTTTCTTTTTATTTAATTTGCTTTCTTTAGAAAAACTAAAAACTCCAAAAATATTTCATTGTGTTTCTCTAAAATTATTTTCTTTTTATTGAGTCATACCAAGGAGAAAACCATGATGAAAATGTTGAGTGACTCTCATATGCATTGCTATTGATCTAACAAAGAGCCTATATTACCTTATCTTCTCCTTTTGAATAAAATGTTTGTAGATTACAGCTTAGTCCAAGGCACTCTTGCTCTATTATTATTTTCATATTATTCGGTCGTGCAAGTGAAAGGCAATAATGACAATATTTGATGAAGTGACTGTGGTAGAGAGAAACGGGTATGAACTCAACTTGTTTTATTTTTGTAAATATGTTTAACCTAGTATCCATGATTCAACATATTACGATCAAACATGTTTTCAATGAAAATTAGAGATTATAGTTTCTCATGCCATGCTTAAGTAGCTAGGATTGGATAATGATTTATCTTGGATGTCAACATGCATTAAAATGATTGTGATGTACTATGATGATATGGTATCCTCCTCTGAATGTTTCAAGTGGCCTGACTTAGCACATGTTCATGCATGTAGTTGAATCAAAACCAACATAGCCTCTATGATATTTATGTTCATGGTGTTCATATCCTACTCATGCTAGCATTCAATGTTAATATTCACTACAAAAAAAGACACATCCATGACATTTTGGGTCGGATGAATTTTTTTCCTGTCATGCTTATGACACTTCTATGACGATAATTGTGACAAAACCCGGTATCATCATAGATGTGGTGGGTTCCTACTTCCATGACAAAAAATCATGAGAGAAAATGGGCTTTTCATCCTGGGTGGGCCGGAGACGCAGCTGCATGACATTCTTTGGGCCATCCATGACGGAAAAAATCGTGGTAGAAGCGAGGGCGAGGAAAATATTGGCGTGTTCCCGGTTACGGTGGGTGGTCGGGGCTGAGTGATGCACGGAGGTTTGCGCGTTTTCACTTGTATACGTACGCGCGTGTGTGCGAGGCGTTGGGATTAACTGAACCCGAGCGAGGCGTTCGCTTACTGAACCCGAGCGATTGCACTGCCTACGTTACTGAACCCGAGCGATCGATCCCTGGCTGTTAACTGAACCCGATCGAGCGATTCCTTCGCTACTGCTGCTAACTGAAGCCGATCGAACCTGCTGCCTCTTGATGAATAGTCAGCGTTGTTGAGGGTTAGATGAATAGTTCCTGGTGGGGGTTGGATGAATAGGACCTCGTGGTAGTAGAGGCCGTTGCCGCTAGATGAACAGGACCCCGATCGAGCCGGTTGGGGGTGGATGAACAGGACCCCGTGGAGGGCTGGTTGAACAGTAGCCGGTGGAGGCTGGATGAACAGGACCTCGTGGAGGGCTGGTTGAACAGTAGCCAATGAAGCTTGGATGAACAGGAGCCCATGGATGAACAGTAGCTGGTGGAGGCAGGAGGGAGATACCGTGGATGAACATTCGCAGGTGGAGGCTGGAGGAGGTCGACGGTGGATGAACAGTAGCCCGTGGAGTCCCGTTTTGCGATACGCCAGACCCCTCCTGATGAACAAGACCCCCGTTTTGACTGTAGGAGGTCGAAGAGAAGTCTGTTTCCTCCGTTTTGCGGTACGCCACACCCCTCGCGATCAATAGGACCCCGTTTCGACCGTAGGAGGTCGATGAGAAGTCCGTTTCCTCTATTTTGCGATACGCCAGACCCCTCCTGGTGAACATGATCCCGTTTCGACCGTAGGCAGTCGAACAGAAGGCCGTTTCCTTCGTTCTGCGGTACGCCAGGCCTCGTTTTGGTTGTTCTGTCCAAGCCGGTTGGCTCCTTATGAACATGATGCATTCCGTTGCCTCTCGATGAATGATACGTCTCCAATGTATCTATAATTTATGAAGTATTCATGCTATTATATTATCTGTTTTGGATGTTTATGGGCTTTATTAAACACTTTTATACTATTTTTGGGACTAACCTATTAACCCAAAGCCCAGTGCCAGTTCCTGTTTTTTTTCCTTGTTTCAGTGTTTCGAAGAAAAGGACTATCAACCGAAGTCCAAACGGAATGAAACCTTCGGGAGAGTTATTTTTGGAAAGAAAGCAATCCGGGAGACTTGGAGTGCACGTCAGGGGATCAACGAGGAAGGCACGAGGCAGGGGGTGCGCCCACCCCCCTGGGCGCGCCCTCCACCCTCGTGGGCCCCTCGTGGCTCCCCTGGCCGACTTCTTTCGCCTATATATATCCATATACCCTAAAACCTTCGGGGAACAGAATAGATCGGGAGTTCCGCCCCGCAAGCCTCTGTAGCAACCAAAATACAATCGGGACACTGTTCCGGCACCCTGCCGGAAGGGGGAACCCTCACCGGTGGCCATCTTCATCATCTCGGCGCTCTCCATGACGAGGAGGGAGTAGTTCACCCTCGGGGCTGAGGGTATGTACCAGTAGCTATGTGTTTGATCTCTCTCTCTCTCTCTCTCGTGTTCTTGAGATGATACGATCTTGATGTATCGCGAGCTTTGCTATTATAGTTGGATCTTATGATGTTTCTCCCCCTCTACTCTCTTGTAATGGATTGAGTTTTCCCTTTGAAGTTATCTTATCAGATTGAGTCTTTAAGGATTTGAGAACACTTAGTGTATGTCTTGCATGGGATACCCGTGGTGACAATGGGGTATTCTATTGATCCACTTGATGTATGTTTTGGTGATCAACTTGCGGGTTCCGCCCATGAACCTATGCATAGGGGTTGGCACATGTTTTCGTCTTGACTCTCTGGTAAAAACTTTGGGGCACTCTTTGAGGTTCTATGTGTTGGTTGAATAGATGAATCTGAGATTGTGTGATGCATATCGTATAATCATACCCACGGATACTTGAGGTAACAATGGAGTATCTAGGTGACATTAGGGTTTTGGTTGATTTGTGTCTTGATGTGTTATTCTAGTACGAACTCTTGAATAGATCGATCCGAACGAATAACTTTGAGGTGGTTTCGTACCCTACCATAATCTCTTCGTTTGTTCTCCGCTATTAGTGTCTTTGGAGTGACTCTTTGTTGCATGTTGAGGGATAGTTATATGATCCAATTATGTTATTATTGTTGAGAGAACTTGCACCAGTGAAAGTATGAACCCTAGGCCTTGTTTCCTAGCATTGCAATACCGTTTACGCTCACTTTTATCATTAGTTACCTTGCTGTTTTTATATTTTCAGATTACAAAAACCTATATCTACCATCCATATTGCACTTGTATCACCATCTCTTCGCCGAACTAGTGCACCTATACAATTTACCATTGTATTGGGTGTGTTGGGGACACAAGAGACCCTTTGTTATTTGGTTGCAGGGTTGCTTGAGAGAGACCATCTTCATCCTACGCCTCCCACGGATTGATAAACCTTAGGTCATCCACCTGAGGGAAATTTGCTACTGTCCTACAAACCTCTGCACTTGGAGGCCCAACAACGTCTACAAGAAGAATGTTGCGTAGTAGACATCAAGCTCTTTTCTGGCGCCGTTGCCGGGGAGGCTAGGTAAGCGGCACTCACACCCCGTCAACTAAGCTCTTTTCTGGCGCCGTTGCCGGGGAGGTGAGTGCTTGAAGGTATATCTTTAGATCTTGCAATCAAATCTTTTAGTTTCTTGTTTTTTCACTAGTTTAGTTTATAAAATAAAATTACAAAAAAATGGAATTGAGTTTGCCTCATACGCTTCATATTTTTAATATCTTTCGTGAGTATGATGGAAAGGAAAATTATGCTCAAGTGCTAGAAGAAGAAATCTATAGAATGTTTGGCACTAAATCTTTGTATGATGAGCAAGATTGCAATGTTGTTAGTATGAATTCTATGAATATCCATGATGCTAATGATATGCAAAGCCACAAGTTTGGGGAAGCTATGTTTGATGAATATGATATTTTTAGTCCCCCAAGTTTTGATGTGCAAATTTACTATGATGAAAGCATGCCACCTATCTATGATGATTATTGTGATGACATGTATGCTATAAAGAATAATGATAACCATGAAACTTGTCATCTTGATCTTAATTTTCAATCACATGATAGTTGTTTTGTTGAGTTTACTCCCACTATTCTGAATGAGAATTTTTTTTGCTTATGTGGAGAGTAGTAAATTTTCTATGCTTGTAGATCATGAAAAGAATGCTTTATGTGCTGGTTATATTATTGAATTCATTCATGATGCTACTGAAAATTATTATGAGAGAGGATCATATGCTTCTACATTTAAAACAATAATGAGGCTAGCCAACTCACCTCCAGAAGGCTCCCCCGATTGGGCCTTCGTGGGCCGTCAGATCTGGCTTTCGGACACGTCTAAGCCGTTAGATCTTCAGAACGGTTAAACTCGATTTTCACCTCACGGTTGTTTTCGTTGGCCAATGACTGGTGGGCTCGTCTCGCACGCTCGTTGGCGTTGGCTATTTTGAAGTATTAGCATTGGACTACCATACAGCTCGTTGGCGTCTAATATATTAGCATTGGACTACCATATTGTCTAATATATTAGCATTGGGCTCGTCTCGGACTACAATAGCAGCACGCTCGTTGGCCATATATTAGACAATATGGTAGTCCAATGCTGTTTTGAAGTATTCCAATGCTGTTTTGAAGTATTCCAATGCTGTTTTGGATTACCATTAGACAATATGGGTAAACAGCATTGGACTACCATATTGTCTAATATATTGTCTAATAAATATTAGCAAAGTAAAATATGCAGATCTGACATAGAAGACCACGTTCCTCAGGGATCCCAGAATATATTAGACAATATGGTAGTCCAATGCTGTTTTGAAGTATATATTGGCACCATGCTGAAAAAGGACATGACAGGTGAAGTTTTATTATCTATCCTGGTAGAATAATCCAAAGAAGATACGTTTTACCCACCAATTTATATGCCTAACTGTGCTGCTATTGTTACTATTTTCTTAATGGATGCTCCTAAAATTGTTTCGGTGCTCTTCTACCAAGATTGACCAAATGAGTGTTCTGCTAAAGTAAAAGTCATAAGACTGAAATAACATGGGTCAGCCTTTGTACGTCTGCCAGTGCTACAAATTATTTGAATGATATGTCTGCCAGTGCTGCAAATTATTTGAATGAAAGATCTAAAAATACACAGCACATCTTATGTCCACAGTTGTGATGATGATAGGTGCAGAGTTTTGGCCTGTTCATTACATTAATTTGAAAGCTTGTGTTCTTTTGAGCTTACATTATGTAGCATCTCTACTGTAGGTTTGTAAGTAGCTTTCTCCTTTATCTGATGGAAATCATAATTGTTTTACAGGAAGTGAAGACGACCAGTCATCGCGCCATATTCCCGTGAGCTCCATTCATATTACTATATGCTTAAAACATCGTGCTCTCCTTCTCTACATCATGTGGTAGTAGTATTTACTTGCCATTCATGCATCTTGTTCCATCATGTCAGTCATATCTTACATATCGCGCTTAACTGATTTGCTCAGTTCCTCTGCTATGCTTTTCTGTCGTGTTTTTTGAACATTCTTGGTTACTATAGATTATCATGCCATCTTGCTGCAATGCATTCAAACCTGCAAATAGCTTTGTAAACAGAATTATGTTCCCAGGCGTTTGATTGTGCTTACATGTTTCCAAATGGGGCCTCTCTTTGTACATAATTGAACATGGGATTGAACCCATGGTCACATCATATTGTGAGACATGTCTGAAACGTCTAAGCTGGGAAATCAGGTCGATTTATCTGACTACTGAAAATGAGCATCCGAATATCTACAGAACTTATCCACTTCCAGCCAAATATCAATTATAAAAAATCCACCATGTACCATGATCAATTGAATAGTCTTGCTTAAGTTTATGCTTAAGTTTATGTTACCTCCGTATGCTAAATGAATGTTCACTTGTGTAAAGATTTCAAGGAAGTGTGCTTCACGCTTATGTTTCTGCAATATGATTTAGAGTATATGACTTCATTTTCCTACTTTCCCAGTTGTAAATTTATTGGCATCAAAGTAGAGCTTCAGGTTTATGGTTCAGTATATTATTGCAAAGTAGTTTATGGCTCAGTATATCACTGCAGGTTCCTTACACCATCAAATTTCAATGTTTTTGTATTTTTGTCGATTGAAGCATTTCTTCGACTATAAAATAGCAGAGATTTCTTTTCTTATCAATTCTAATCCCTTTTTGATACATTGCAGGTTTGGTATCAAACTCTCAAAAAGGAAAAACAACTTTACTCTGTTTTTTGGAGAACCTTCCTGTAGAGTACCTTGACAGAGACAAATATGCGATCAAGGATACATTTGATGGATTTTCACGCAAAACTTGGAGGATATTTTTTGCAGGTTCGTTGCTTGCTTTATTGTTTTCTTACTTTCCGTTCTTCAAGACAATATCTTCCTAGCATTGCTCTATAAATTTAAATCCATCTTTTTGTTCTTTGGATTATCATGGCGTACTCGTCCTGTCTAATCCAAGAAAGGGCCTTCATGTTTGCAGATAGTTTGGTGCTCTCATGGTTATTTTATAGTGATTTTTCTTCTGTTCATTACTTGGTAACCATCTACTGCAGCTTAGCTATTGTCCAGTTGCTGACCTTATGGTGAGTGATTGATGGTGCATGTTTTCCTATTAGTTTCTTTCTATGCCAATGTCTGAATTTTATCTTGCCGTTTTGCATTTCTCCAGGCCTTTCATTCTCACTGTGATTCCCCGAGTTGCGCTATTAGTAGGCATCCACTTTCTAATAAAAAATTGGCAGTCAACTTGAACGAGTCATTTATCTAGCTACAGCAACCTTCCTTGCTTTTGCAGTCAACTTGAACGAGTCTATACCTGCCAAATATTTACACGTTAGTATAGCCAGAAAGTCAGATGATCGTTCCATGTTGGTTAGCCGTGATAAATCAAATTTCTAGAGTAGCAGATGATTCGTGTCAGGTTTCCTTTAGAGATTGAAATATGTCTTGACTCTAAAATAAGTAGTACAGAGTCCAGTTCTGCATAGGTGAAAGCATACTATCTAAAACTGGACGGCCTTCTAAAGCTCTGAAACTACTATTTGTTGTGTAATCTGTATCCCCTTTTCATACTCTATATATGCTTTCTACTTACTAGGAAAAAATGCGTGAGAGCGATGTCTTGAGGATGCGAATTGCACTCAAATATATGCAGGTTTCTTGCCAAATTAACTGCCACTATTTTATTTCAGGTGCTTCTTCTGTAACTTAGTGTATTTCGCTGGCTCTTCTCATTTCCTGGCGAACTTTTTAGTCTGTACAGTCGAATCGTTGGAAGTTGTTTTCTACTATCTATAGAGGTTTTATCCAAGCTATTAGCTGCCTGACTTGCTTTTTTGAAGTACGCCATCCTGATAGACCAAGTGGACCCACACATTTCCATGGGATTTTAGAAAAATATATGTGAATTTGCATACATTTTCTAAATTTCTATCTTTTCTTATCCATGCTTCCGCATAGATATATAGCAGGCTTAACAAAAATGAATGTCTGATTGTGTTCAAATTTCAAGGAAGTGTGCTTCATGCTTCTCTTTCTGCAATATGTTTCAGAGTATATGACTTAATTTTCCTACTTTCCCAGTTACAATACTGTGTACTTCATTCTTAGCTTTGCTTTGGGAAAAATAGGTATGCAGGTTATCGAAAGCTCCATTTTTCTCCATTATATAGATCATATAGCTTTGTGATCGAAGGTAGGTTGTCACATATGGGATGTTGCTTGTGAAAGTTATATACAGCCATGAGTCCCTGACAAAATAATCGCAGCTCATGTTACTAGGATCAGGGAACCTCGACCATTTTTCTGAAACATGTCGCAGCTCATGTTCCTACTTTCCCAGCTACACTATTATGTACTTCATTCTTACCTTCGCTTTTGGAAGTTACATTGCTTTCTTTTCCCTCATAAACTTGCTAACGATATTGGCGAAGTAATCCCCACTTCAGATTTCCCATTGAATAAATAACTAATTTAGTTTGTTGAAAAATTGTAGGTCAAGATCCATGAATAGGAGCAAGGCATCACACCAGCTCTGAGAAGAAAAGGATATGAAGACAAAGATAGACCAGTGTTCTGCTCCGAAGCAAAAACATTTTGCGTGTAATAATGAACTGTAATTTACCACAATCTCTCTACAACAGGCCTACCTATTACCAGTCCGTTGCTTGCTTTTGTATTAGGAAGTATGACCCAGTCATATATATTTACATTCACGTTGTTTAGTTATGGTTTGTATGCATGAAAATACCTTTTTAATCTAGCTTCAAAATTCTTATGTGCAGTGAAATTGTATCTAGCACTTTGTAAAGAACAAATGAAACACATTTCAAATAACTCTTTAGTCTAAATTGACACCTTGTGCCATTAGACATCATAATCATAAATGGTTGCTGAAGAGTTTGAATTGGTAAAGTAGTTGCATCTGTTGTTTCAAGTCTGGACTGTTCCTCCATGGTAAAACATAATTTAATTTTCAAAACACTTTGTGTTTGAAATGGACATTGTGGTGTTTGGTGTAATGGACCATATGTGTAACCATGCATGCAGAGAAATCCGAAATAATAGGACAAGAGAAATCTCACCAGTTCAGTATGCTTCTCTTGCCCAAATGAGCAACTGAGGAAGAATCGGGGATAAATAGGCACGATGGATGCAGGCGTGACTCTGAACGGGCCACACAAAGAATTGTTCCTGGGCCGAACTAGGTAGCATATGTACCTTTCAAATACCTATGCTTTCATATACAAACATGTTTTTTTCAAACTCAGATTTCTCACGGTGATAACCATATTTTAAACTAAAAAATGCTTCCTTAGTTGGTCTATGCATGTTATAGAAATATGATTTTTTTAACTCAGATTTCTCAGCATGATCAACATATTTTCAATATAGCATGACTTTAACACATGGTCTTTATACTACCAATATCGAATATTTCCTTGCAAAATGAAACTATTTTCATCGACAACATGGCTTTAGTGGGTCTCTGCGTCATTTGGCGCAACGGGTCAACTAGTATTGCAATAATATCAAGTTTCCTCTCTATGTGTTAAAAATCTTGAAGATTTGCTTGTTTTGCCTTCCTATGCTAGTTGATTATTGTTCCCATAAGTTGTTTGCTCACAAAATCCCTATGCATAGGAAGTGGGTTAGACTTAAATGTGCTAGTCATATTCTTCATGATGCTCTCTTTATGTTTCAATTCTTATATTTTATGTGAGCATCATTGAAATCATCATGCCTAGTTAGGGGCGTCAAACGATAGCGCTTGTTGGGAGGCAACCCAATTTTATTTTAGTTTCTTGCTTTTTGGTTCTGTTTAGGAAATAATCCATCTAGCTTCTGTTTAGATGTGTTTTTATGTTTTAATTAGTGTTTGTGCCAAGTAAGACCTATAGGATCTTTTTGGATGATAGTTATTTGATCTTGCTGAAAATTCCAGAAACTTTCTGCTGACAAAAACAATTGTTAAAAATCACCAGAACGTGATAAAATACTGATTCCAATTGCAGCAGGTCAATAAACAAATTATCTAGGCCGTCCTATATTGGTAGAAGTTTTGGAGTTCCAGAAGTATACGTTTGATACAGATTAGTACAGACTGTTCTGTTTTTAACAGATTCTGTTTTTAGTGTGTTGTTTGCTTATTTTGATGAATTTATGGCCAGTAAAAGAGTTTATAAACCATAGAGAAGTTTTAATACAGTAAGTTTAACACCAATATAAATAAAGAATGAGTTCATTACAGTACCATGAAGTGGTGTTTTGTTTTCTTTCGCTAACGGAGCTCACAAGATTTTCTGTTAAGTTTTGTGTTGTGAAGTTTTCAAGTTTTGGGTAAAGGTTCGATGGACTATGGAATAAGGAGTGGCAAGAGCCTAAGCTTGGGGATGCCCAAGGCACCCCAAGGTAAATTCAAGGACACCAAAAAGCCAAAGCTTGGGGATGCCCCGGAAGGCATCCCCTCTTTCGTCTTCGTTCATCGGTAACTTTACTTGGAGCTTCACCACATGATATGTGTTTTGCTTGGAGCATCAATTTATTTTGTTAGGATTTTCTTGCTGTTATTTAGAACAATTTTTTGCATCTTTTATTTCAATATAAAAGTGGCATTGATAGCCTTTACTATGCCTATTTTACAAGTCTACATGTTGCTATTTGAAAACAGAAATTTTACCGCTGTTGCAAAAATTCTATAGAAAAGTCAGAATGTGATAAAATGTTGAAACCTTTTGCATAATAATCTTTGATAAATTTACTACAGTGAGAATTTTCTTTCATAATTTTTGGAGCTAGGGAAGTATGGATCTTGCTGCATTCTTTACAGACTGTCCTGTTTAGGCAGATTGCTGCTATGTTTGCATTGTTTGCATATGTTTTCTTTTTTAATGATTCTATTTGAGGATAGGACTATTAAATATGCAGAGGAATTTAGTACGCAATGTTGAATAATAATTTTAGTGATTTGCTACAGTAGAGAATATAAGGTTTTGCGTGGATTTATAATAACTTATCTCACAAGTCTTTGTTGAGTTTTGTGTGGATGAAGCTTTTGAGATTTAGGGAGACCGTGATATGAGAGGAATTAAGGAGCCACAAAAGCTCAAGCTTGGGGATGCCCAAGGCATCCCAAGATAATATTTTAAGAAGTCTCAAGCATCTAAGCTTGGGGATGCCCCGGTAGGCATCCCACCTTTCTTCTTCAACAATTATCGGTTAGTATCGGTTGAGCCTAAGTTTTTGCTTCTTCACATGATGTTTGCTATTCTTAGATGTCATTTTATTTTGTTTTGCTTCCTGTTTGAATAAAGTATCAAGATCTGAAATTCTTAAATGAGAGAGAGTCTTCACATAGCTATATAATTATTTAACTACTCATTAATCTTCACTTATACCTTTTTGGAGTCGTTTGTCATTTACTCGTGTGCTTCACTTATATCCTATGAGTAAATAGTTGAATGATTTGAATATCATAAATCTGAAATTATACATGTTTCATATGCTTATCCCGTGGGGAGTAATGACTTTACATATAAGAAGTAGAGGTGGTAAATTTCTTGAAGGTTAGCAAACATTGTATTGGTCACTTGAACAATTCATGAAAGAATATTGAAGGAAGAGAGATTTCACATATAAATATACTATCTTGGACATCTTTTGTAATTGTGAGCACTCATTAAAATATGACATGCTAAAAGGTTGATGTTGGACAAGGAAGACAACATAATGGGTTATGTTTTCTTATATCCGAAATAAAGTATATTGTCATGGATCGCCCAACACATTGAGCTTGTCTTTCCCCCTCATGCTAGCCAAATTCTTCGCACCAAGTAGAGATACTACTTGTGCTTCCAAACATCCCTTAAACCAGTATTGCCACGAGAGTCCACCATACCTACCTATGGATTGAGTAAGATCCTTCAAGTAAGTTTTCATCGGTGCATGCAATAAAAATTGCTCTCTAAATATGTTCGATCTTTTAGTGTGGAGAAAATAAGCTTTGTACGATCTTGTGATATGGAAGCAATAAAAGCGACGAACTGCATAATAAAGGTTCCTATCACAAGTGGCAATATAAAGTGACGTTCCCTCGCATTAAGATTTTGTGCATCCAACTATAAAAGTGCATGGCAACCTCTGCTTCCCTCTGCGAAGGGCCTATCTTTTACTTTTATGCAAGAGTCATGGTGATCTTCACCTTTCCTTTTTTCATTTTGTCCTTTGGCAAGCACCTCGTGTTGGAAAGATTCTGATATATATATATATATATATATATATATATATATATATATATATATATATATATATATCCAATTGGATGTAAGGCATCATGAGCTATTATTGTTGACATTACCCTTGAGGTAAAAGGTTGGGAGGCGAATCTATAAGCCCCTATCTTTCTCTGTGTCTGATTAAAACTTTGAACCCATAAATATCGCATGAGTGTTAGCAATTGTGAAAGACTAAATGATAGTTGAGTATGTGGAGTTTGCTAAATCAAAGCTCTGACATAGACTCTTTCTGAAAATAAGATGAATTGTAATTGTTTGATGACTAATAACATGGTTTGTTGGTTTTCAAGAAAGTTTATGATCTATACTTTAACATGTGAATAGCTTGTTACTTGATCATGAAAAGTTCTATGAGTTGAGCTACTGTTATGATATATAATGATGCTAGAAAAGGTGATTAAAAATTGATCAAACTTGTGCACCTGCTAGCATTCACACTTCATAAATTATTTCTTTTATCATTTACCTACTCGAGGACGAGCAGGAATTAAGCTTGGGGATGCTGATACGTCTCCAACGTATCTATAATTTATGAAGTATTCATGCTATTATATTATCTGTTTTGGATGTTTATGGGCTTTATTAAACACTTTTATAATATTTTTGGGACTAACCTATTAACCCAAAGCCCAGTGCCAGTTCCTGTTTTTCCCTTGTTTCAGTGTTTCGAAGAAAAGGACTATCAACCGAAGTCCAAACGGAATGAAACCTTCGGGAGAGTTATTTTTGGAAAGAAAGCAATCCGGGAGACTTGGAGTGGGCGCGCCCTCCACCCTCGTGGGCGCCTCGTGGCTCCCCTGGCCGACTTCTTTCGCCTATATATATCCATATACCCTAAAACCTTCGGGGAACAGAATAGATCGGGAGTTCCGCCGCCGCAAGCCTCTGTAGCAACCAAAATACAATCGGGACCCTGTTCCGGCACCCTGCCGGAGGGGGGAACCCTCACCGGTGGCCATCTTCATCATCTCGGCGCTCTCCATGACGAGGAGGGAGTAGTTCACCCTCGGGGCTGAGGGTATGTACCAGTAGCTATGTGTTTGATCTCTCTCTCTCTCTCTCTCTCTCGTGTTCTTGAGATGATACGATCTTGATGTATCGCGAGCTTTGCTATTATAGTTGGATCTTATGATGTTTCTCCCCCTCTACTCTCTTGTAATGGATTGAGTTTTCCCTTTGAAGTTATCTTATCAGATTGAGTCTTTAAGGATTCGAGAACACTTAGTGTATGTCTTGCATGGGATACCCGTGGTGACAATGGGGTATTCTATTGATCCACTTGATGTATGTTTTGGTGATCAACTTGCGGGTTCCGCCCATGAACCTATGCATAGGGGTTGGCACATGTTTTCGTCTTGACTCTCTGGTAGAAACTTTGGGGCACTCTTTGAGGTTCTATGTGTTGGTTGAATAGATGAATCTGAGATTGTGTGATGCATATCGTATAATCATACCCACGGATACTTGAGGTAACAATGGAGTATCTAGGTGACATTAGGGTTTTGGTTGATTTGTGTCTTGAGGTGTTATTCTAGTACGAACTCTTGAATAGATCGATCCGAACGAATAACTTTGAGGTGGTTTCGTACCCTACCATAATCTCTTCGTTTGTTCTCCGCTATTAGTGTCTTTGGAGTGACTCTTTGTTGCATGTTGAGGGATAGTTATATGATCCAATTATGTTATTATTGTTGAGAGAACTTGCACCAGTGAAAGTATGAACCCTAGGCCTTGTTTCCTAGCATTGCAATACCGTTTACGCTCACTTTTATCATTAGTTACCTTGCTGTTTTTATATTTTCAGATTACAAAAACCTATATCTACCATCCATATTGCACTTGTATCACCATCTCTTCGCCGAACTAGTGCACCTATACAATTTACCATTGTATTGGGTGTGTTGGGGACACAAGAGACCCTTTGTTATTTGGTTGCAGGGTTGCTTGAGAGAGACCATCTTCATCCTACGCCTCCCACGGATTGATAAACCTTAGGTCATCCACCTGAGGGAAATTTGCTACTGTCCTACAAACCTCTGCACTTGGAGGCCCAACAACGTCTACAAGAAGAATGTTGCGTAGTAGACATCAAGCTCTTTTCTGGCGCCGTTGCCGGGGAGGCTAGGTAAGCGGCACTCACACCCCGTCAACTAAGCTCTTTTCTGGCGCCGTTGCCGGGGAGGTGAGTGCTTGAAGGTATATCTTTAGATCTTGCAATCAAATCTTTTAGTTTCTTGTTTTTTCACTAGTTTAGTTTATAAAATAAAATTACAAAAAAATGGAATTGAGTTTGCCTCATACGCTTCATCTTTTTAATATCTTTCGTGAGTATGATGGAAAGGAAAATTGTGCTCAAGTGCTAGAAGAAGAAATCTATAGAATGTTTGGCACTAAATCTTTGTATGATGAGCAAGATTGCAATGTTGTTAGTATGAATTCTATGAATATCCATGATGCTAATGATATGCAAAGCCACAAGTTTGGGGAAGCTATGTTTGATGAATATGATATTTTTAGTCCCCCAAGTTTTGATGTGCAAATTTACTATGATGAAAGCATGCCACCTATCTATGATGATTATTGTGATAACATGTATGCTATAAAGAATAATGATAACCATGAAACTTGTCATCTTGATCTTAATTTTCAATCACATGATAGTTGTTTTGTTGAGTTTACTCCCACTATTCTGAATGAGAAATTTTTTTGCTTATGTGGAGAGTAGTAAATTTTCTATGCTTGTAGATAATGAAAAGAATGCTTTATGTGCTGGTTATATTGTTGAATTCATTCATGATGCTACTGAAAATTATTATGAGAGAGGATCATATGCTTCTACATATTGCAATAATATCAAGTTTCCTCTCTATGTGTTGAAAATCTTGAAGATTTGCTTGTTTTGCCTTCCTATGCTAGTTGAGTATTGTTCCCATAAGTTGTTTTCTCACAAAATCCCTATGCATAGGAAGTGGGTTAGACATAAATGTGCTAGTCATATTCTTCATGATGCTCTCTTTATGTTCCAATTCTTATCTTTTATGTGAGCATCATTGAAATCATCATGCCTAGCTAGGGGCGTTAAACGACAGCGCTTGTTGGGAGGCAACCCAATTTTATTTTAGTTTCTTGCTTTTTGGTTATGTTTAGGAAATAATCCATCTAGCTTCTGTTTAGATGTGTTTTTATGTTTTAATTAGTGTTTGTGCCAAGTAAGACCTATAGGATCTTCTTGGATGATAGTTATTTGATCTTCCTGAAAATTCCAGAAACTTTCTGCTCACGAAAACAATTGTTAAAAATCACCAGAACGTGATAAAATACTGATTCCAATTGCAGCAGATCAATAAACAAATTATCTAGGTCGTCCTATTTTGGTAGAATTTTTGGAGTTCCAGAAGTATACGTTTGATACAGATTAGTACAAACTGTCCTGTTTTTAATAGATTCTGTTTTTAGTGTGTTGTTTGCTTATTTTGAGGAATCTATGGCCAGTAAAAGAGTTTATAAACCATAGAGAAGTTGGAATACAGTAAGTTTAACACCAATATAAATAAAGAATGAGTTCATTACAGTACCATGAAGTGGTGTTTTGTTTTCTTTCGCTAACGGAGCTCACGAGATTTTCTGTTAAGTTTTGTGTTGTGAAGTTTTCAAGTTTCGGGTAAAGATTCGATGGACTATGGAATAAGGAGTGGCAAGAGCCTAAGCTTGGGGATGCCCAAGGCACCCCAAGGTAAATTCAAGGACACCAAAAAGCCAAAGCTTGGGGATGCCCCGGAAGGCATCCCCTCTTTCGTCTTCTTTCATCGGTAACTTTACTTGGAGCTATATCTTTATTCACCACACGATATGTGTTTTGCTTGGAGCGTCAATTTATTTTGTTAGGATTTGCTTACTGTTATTTAGAACAATTTTTTGCATCTTTTATTTCAATAAAAGTGGCATTGATAGCCTTTACTATGCCTATTTTACAAGTCTACATATGCACGTACGCGTTCGAGACCCCGCTCATATGTACGTACGTAGCCGTATTTACTTTCTTCCAGCGTGGCTGTACATACATGTACATGATATAAAAGGCACTGCGTGACATGCTACGTCCATGCCTCTACTACGACACATGTCACTCCTTACTCGGTCACGGTTCATCGCTGCAGAGAGATCGATCGACCTGTATGTACGTACACGTTCGCGACCAGGCAGAAAACGCTATGTACGCTTCGACCGGGTGGGTCCCAGCTATCAGGGAGGATAAGGACGCACTCCCTTGCGTGTGAAGATATAACTGGTGGGTCCCAGCTGTCAGGTGGAAGAACCATATTTTTTGCCCGTAATATGGACGCACTTCCTTGCGTGCGAAGATGTAACTGGTGGGTCCATCTGTCAGCCTCACCATGTAGAGTCCTCTTTTGATGGCTGTCGTTCGTTGACCACGCTGCGCGGACAGCACCCAGGCAGTGGACGATGGCGAGGCCTAGGAAGTGAATGACGCAAAGCCAGGGAAGACGAGGCAGGTGGATGCCCACGCGGAGGGGAGTACCAGGGTTCATTGGTCCGGCTGTGGTGTGAGGATGCCGTCGCCGGAGAATAGCAGGAAGTGTTGGTGAGTACAGGAATGGCCTGGACGGCGATGGGAGTAGGGTGGGCCGATGAGTCCTGCGCGGCAGCAGAGCCGGCCACGGGAGGCGGTAGCAGGCGGTACCGCCGGCGGTGGTTTGGGCGGCTGAAGCAAGAATATCCGAGATTGAAGAAGAAGGACCACATCCGTTGGATGGACATCCAACGACCACTGCTGCTAGAACTGTGTGTTGACTATAAGTTGACAAAGCCTTGCGTACGCGTCAACTTAGTAAGCCCACAAGTGTGTGGAAGAGAACATATAGCCCATTTGCGATTTGTAAAAATGTACAACACATTTTTG